>NC_092561.1:8710000-8922500 GCF_037975245.1 Apostichopus japonicus
GTCAACCACTGGCAAAAGACATGCGAAAGGAATTCCCCGAGCTTAATCTACTTAGTAGTATTAAAATTCGTCCTATACAATCAGCAAGTGATGATGGCTGTACATTTGGTAAAGATCAATTAATCACATTTGAGAAGGATAGTGGTGGAATTGCGGAATGTAGCGTTGATCACGTGACAACCAGTGGAGATGGACACATTGTGATATATGGCAGGCAAGAAGACGAACGACCCAAGGTTGTAATTATGGACAAAGAATGCAATGTGATTTGCTCTGATTTCAATCGGAAATTGACTGTAAGGCGTCTTGTCAGACCCTTTCGTCGCAGTATATTGTTTTCAGAATCCAACGCTGTTGTCGTTTGTCACCCAAAAGAAATTCGTCTCTATGACGTTTCAACAGGTTTCTTCAGCAACAAAACTTTATCTGACGATATCGACCCTAGTAATAGTTGTGTAACATGTGCTTGTATTGATCAGATTACGGAGCAGGTTTATGTCGGTACTGACAGCCAAAGTGTCTACATCTTCAATAAACAACTACGTTTTGTTCACTCCCTGATTCTTCCAAATGAGGTGACCAAACTTCGGCATATCGCAGTGGATGATAACAAGATAGTCGTATGTGATTCTGGCAGTAACAAAGCGTTTTCACTTACTAATCTCGGTTACAACTGTCAGGTGAGACATGAGTTACGGAAACCGTTTCCGGTAGAAAGGATGACGGATTTTGTACCTTTAAGTATTGCCAATGACTCTAAGAGAAGGTCATACATCTTATGGGGAGAACTATCTCTTGGTAACATCCAGGTTGCAGCGTCTATTATGCAATACAGTGAAGAAGGTTGCTTTCTCCAAACACGACCTGCCCCATGTGATGCTAAGGCTATGACAATACAGGACACTGGAGAAAGAGGGCGCGTGGTTGTCGTTACAAAGTTTGGAAGAAAGATTTGCTTATACGAATTGGTAAGGAATTTATAACCACATAAGTTCGATGAACTTACTTTGATTTTTTTTTTAATTCGTAGAGAACTACAGAATATAACTACTGTATCGATTCTAGGCTGAAGTGGAGCAAATAGTCTTGCATTGGAAGGTGACATTTTCCTCAAGAAAATTTAATTTTTAGCAAATCATGATCTTAGACATCAACGGGAAATCTTTTAATGTCTCGTGTCTTAAATAGTTGAGGTTTAAAAAGTGGGGGATTTCTTCGCTATGACTGAGAGAAAAAAGAAAAAGAAAAAAGGAGCGACGAGGTTTCCTTGCTGTTCATAAGGTGTTGATAAATTTGTCGATAATGCCCATTCATTATGTTGATAAATTTGTCGATTATGCCCATTCATAATTTTGTCTGTTGATTTACTTGGTATAAATAGAAGGCATACCTTTTATTCGAGACGACATAGACATACGACATAATATTCAGCGTTATTCAAACAGAACGTATGTTAAGTTTAGATAATCTTTGAAAGCTCTTAGTTGTCGATCTTACGGGTTGCGATATTTAAGCGAAGTACTGTCTAAAGAGGCTGTGGCGTTATAGTACCTAAGCTGATACGTACCCGACGTGGTACACAAAAAAATATAATAGAAAATGTGTTTCAAAATACGTACATATTGTTTGCATCATGGATATATTCATTTTTTTTCTTCTCTCAACAGGTTGAAAACAGCCGGAAAGGATCCTCCTAGTTATTCTTTATTAACGTTATTTTGGCTAATTGTTGCACGAAATAATTGGCCATCTTCCGTAACTCGTCGAAACTCATTTATATAGGTGGTTAGAGTGGTTAAAGCGGCAATGTGCACTCAGACTCGTATAGCCACGAACTTTGAGTTGGAGGGGTACCAACACTTTAAGGACGGCACTACAACTTCAGAGTAGGGCCCGCGAGATCAGTACTTTTCCTGTTATAATTGGTGAACTTTTTGTAAGTTGTAACACCTAGGGACATATATAGACTATAACAAATTGTATTTTCAGGTTATTCACGGAATAGAACATATTGAGTACTTGCGTGGTTGACTTACGATGATCTAAGTGATTATTTAAAGTCGGCATAAATTGTAATACAGTCTAAGAGGGGTTTCACTGCAAATCCAAATGTGGTAAATTAACAGAAACTCCAAATTAAGACAATAACCTCCTCGATTACGAACACAGTCTGGTTTTCCAAAAGAATTATATATTTTCCGTTTTCTCTATTGATGACGGTGATGATGACTGGACCTTCTGCGGGATTCACACCAATTCAGGGGATATGCCAAAGTGTATGCATGTATGTATGGGTGTGTGTATGGGTGTATGTATGTATGTATTTTAGATCCTCCTCCAAGCAGGAACTCGCGAAGAAGCCTCATTGGCTTATCAAAGCCGCAAGCTGACCGAAGTCAGTCTCTTAGATTCATATTTTTACGTCCATCATTATGAATTGTCAATTGTCAACAACTCAGTAACTGGACGACATACATTAATCTTGGAGTGACTCGAACCGGGGACCTTATGATTGAAAGGCACCGGCGTTAACGACTGAGCTATAACACTCCACTGTATTCGTGTGAGTGTGTATTCGTGATCCTTTCATTCGATAATTCGTCGATTGATATATATCATTTCGCAATCTGAAACAGGTTCCGATATTTTTAACTCGAAATGTAATTAGGCTTAGAACATATCGCTTATTTTCCTCAGTTTGGCAATGGCGATACGTACAAGTCCATATATATATATATACCAGACAAATGTTATGGCGTAGAATTCAAAGTGGCAATGTTAAGTCAGCAAATCTTCCCGGTCACTTTGAAACCAGCCATGCATGACAATACGAGTGCTCTGTAGCGGGACATTACACTACAGTAGAGAAAAATTGTCCCAACTGGGTGTTGAAACTTGTCGCAGTATATGAATTATTCAACAAAGTAATGTAACCAGTCGTGTAGACATATTTGAAACACGTTTACGAACAGTAGAAACCTATATTGGCATACTCTATCATCGTTTATGATAATTCCAAATTTGTGATGGGAATTTGGCGGGAAAACGGCTGTGTGTGACGTCATTAATAGGCACGGTTATGAGAAGTATCCTCGTTTCTATCGGTATGCCAAAATATTGTGAAATTTACTGCGAACTTGGTCACTTAGGGACAGTTACGTTAAACAGCTCACTTACTAGAAGTACTTAATTAATCAGACGATCGAAATAGTTACTAAGCTTTATGTGTTCTTTTTGCAACTTACCTTAAAAATTGTGCAAGTTCCTTCTCGTTATCAAACTGCATAGGTGTACTAGTCACGTGAGTAAACTTTCGGCTCCAAACTTGTTTCCGCTAATTCCGCGAAGAATAATTCTCGTTCTCGAAAACAAATGTGAGATGGCCATCACTGTTTAAAAACCGTTGATCTAGCAAAGAAATGTGAAAATAAATGATCGTTCCCAATATTTCCAGCGAAAATCTTAAAATTGAAAAGGAAAAAAACATGTAATTTTCTCGAACCGAAGTGGGTGAGACATCGGCGTTTAATTGACACCAATGATGAAACAACGTGCAACTCACATCACAGAAGGCAGTAGGCACTTACAGTTAATGCCCAAAAGAAGAGATAACGTTTCACGATAATTCTTGCAAAAACAAAGGTTGGTCCCAGATATGACGAGAAATATAGAAGAAAACGTCCAACACCGCTGCTACTATTTGTAAACGCCAGTCGGTGAAAGTAAATAAATAAATAAAAAGTCGGAAAAACAACACTGATACGCCAAATATTGGTTTTTACAAGTGCATTCACGATGTGCCTGTGTAGAACTCAGATCAATATATGATCCAGATGATTGCACAAAAGGTGCATTCATATTCAAATAACAGTATGTAAGACATGTGCTTATAGTCAAAGAACAGGTGCATCTTAAACATGTAGCGGCATTATAAAGGCGATATTTACTTCTACAACACGAATCGGTTTAGTCTTCTGAAGTTCTTCGGACTCACTGCTGGCGCCCTTTTCAGCCTCTTACCACTTTTTACTTTACTTTTACTGACTTTTTTATTGCGCTCTTAAATACCTATTGACATTTGTCACATTTTGTTGGTGTAATTTTCTGACAAAATGGCGATGACACCTATTTATTCTTCGTTTATCTGCAAATTAGCAAGGCCCGGAAAGGGTCATTTCCGGCGATCTAGGGAGTATCTTTACTCAAAATAATTTCTGTACGCTCCGCGCCAACATGTGGTGGCGCTCCGCTTAGATAGTGTCGAAAGACGCCCCTACAGACCATTCTCGCCCCCTGACCAATACCCCTAGCTCCGCCACTGCTGTCTCTATTTACAAGGGTCACATTCAAAATATCAATCATAGCGGATAATGTTTCTTTTCTACACCTAAATGAACCGCAACCGCATGAAGCTCCTTTCGGACGAAAAGAAACTAAGAGACCGTTCTTTGTATTTACTGCTAAAGAGGCATGCAGTCATTCAGTTCATCAGAGAAGGGTTTTAGAGCAGGACCGTCAACGAGGCCGGAATCACTGCTCCGGCCACAAATATTTCGACATTACAAATTTACGTCAAATATAGGCGATACTATAAATATATCGTTCCCGATAGGCACTACACCAGTGTCATCGCGATATAATCAATGAAATGCATGTTAATTAAATTACCTAAGATTCCATCATACAGTTAAGAAATACCAAATATTGCGGCGTAGTGGATCATGTAACACAATACTGCTAATACGGTACTTAAACATAGCAATTTATATGAAAGCACGGCCGTTACACGTGACACATAACGTTAGCTATAACTAACAAGTACTGTCATATTACCCGAATATAAGTTCTGCTGTAAGGGCCCCACAATCGCCCCGTGCACCCCCACCCCCCCCCCCCCGCGATATGGACTAAATCAGGTCATGCAGTTAATATATTTCCAGAGAACTATGATGTTCAAAGGTTTGGAGTGTGTAGTAATCTGTATTGTTCTCTTCTTGCTGTATTCGTAGTATATTTATATTACACATATTACTGGTGTACTACCCTGCTTGGGGTCAGGAGGTCAAACTTGGTCTCCAAATATGGCGTATGTTTGAACAGGCTATTAACGAAATAAATTCCAACTTCACCTTTAAAATCAGCGGTCATCGTTATCTTTTCCGTTATAACAGAGTGAGGGTGGGGGGTGGGTGGGGGGGTAGGGTTTTAAGTTTCCCTAACTGATTTAGGTAGGGGCTGAATCTCTATGAAGGATTTGACATAGGAGGGGGTGTGACTTCAATGAAGTTAGACCTCAAATGTTGCATTCTGAGGCATATGTAGACTATAACTTGGTCTATAAATTACTCTAAATACAAGGTTGTGTTTATAAATAGGGCTAATCTTGCTTTTTCTGTGCGGTTGCAAAACAAACTGGGAGGGGTAGGGGGTGGGATGGGTGTGTATACTGACACACGTAACAGTGTTCATAGTTTTCACAAATTAATGTAATAAAAGCCCTGACTGAACTGGACCGATGATGAAAGGTAATTGGGCAGTGCCCCCCCCCCCCACCACCTCCCCTGGCCATCCCGGCCACCTGTTTGTGTATACCACTGGAAGTATGTATTTCGAATAAACTATATTAGTATGTGATCAGTTAACAATATATTTTGGTGAAGGGTTACCATTAACTTCACATTTCCAGGACACATCAAATTACCTCCCTTCTGGAATATGAATTACTGATGTTTATATCTGTTATACAGCCTTTCTTGTAAGATTTTGGTTTTCAGAATTTTGTTTCTTTGTCACAAGCATGCAAATGATACTTAAAGCACCAACAACAGGAATTTAAGGAGCACTTTTTGGTTGTTGGGATGGGAAGGGAGGGGGAGGGGTTAAAGTTGAATTCAAAGGCATTTCAATCAGATTATTTTGGCTACATTGCACATAATGAGCTGTTTCACATATATTAGTTTCAAGGGATCTGGGAGGGGTGGTGGATTTAGGGTGTTACTACCACAGCTCATTGACACCAGACCCACAGCTCTTCCAGTTACTAAATTACCGTCAATTATTCCCCCCCCCCCCTCCGTCCCCTACAGGAAGAACAAAAGCAACCAGCAACCATCATGAACAGAGGCATAATACCACGTTAGGAGTAAAATCTTCAGGTAGAGTGTTTTATATTTCTCCATTTTCTATGCTATATATCTAATGATATGTTTATTCTTGCACACAATGTCGAACATCAAACATGAAATAAATATTGACCTCAACCATGCTTTAATTTTTTAATGATTTCTCAGAGCACATTGTAGGAAGAATATTGCATTTACGACCACGAGACACACAGAAAGTTTGACAAACATCACCACCGTTTTATTTTAATGTGCATTGTAATATGATAGATTCTCTCTCCCACCCACCCACCCCCAATCCCTAACACCCACCTCCCCTCCCCTCCACCAACCTTCCCACATCCCCATTCCCTAACAAAACAGGAAAGCATGCAACCATTTTATGTAAAAAGACCTTAACTTAATTTGTTATTGCAAACTCCAACAGTAAACTTACACAAACTTTGTGTACCCTCTTGTGTCCCTCTTTCCAAACCCCCTCCACATCTCCCAATCTAACCTTCCTTCCCCTTAACTCAGTTTGAAATAATGTCCCAGAGTCTTTGTTAATCTGATTCACTGAAGAGGACTGGCACATGCATTTCAAATATAGCAATGTCATTTCTACAGTACAATAATATTCAATAGGTGCAATTGAAATCAACGGTAAATTAAAACATGTTTGAAGTCGGTGTTTACAGTTTGGAATTCGATATAAGTATATTTGGTAATATTCACAAAAATGTTAAAGACAGTTATATCATACTTTGAAAGAAAAGAACATCGTTGCCTGACTTGTGTCTATTGCAAAATAAAAAAAGTTATTACTCTCTTTTTATTGTCTTATTTGAGCCAAGCATAAGTGCAAGAGCAGGGGGACAGATGGGTGGGGGTGGGGGATAAGGAGGGGTGCTGGTAGATGAATTGGGCCATAGGGTTGGGAAAAAGAGATGGAGAGTCAACTCATTGGGATTGTTTGGTGTGTTGCAATATTTGAAACATTAGGATTAATTACAAATCTTTTAATGATTTATAAACACACAATATCATATCCCTACTGCTGTAACATTTGAAACATTAGGATTAACTACAAATCTTTTAATGAATTATAAACACACAATATCATATCCCTACTGTTGTAACATTTGAAACAAAGGCCAAACTACAAATCTTTTAATGAATTATAAACACACAACATCATATCCCTACTGCTGTTACATTTGAAACATTAGGCTCAACTACAAATCTTTTCATGAATTATAAACACACAATATCATATCCCTACTGATGTAACATTTGAAACATAGGCTTACCTACAAATCTTTCAATGAATTATAAACACACAATATTATATCCCTACTGCTGTAACAAAACAATAATTAGCAATTAATTATTGATTGAATTCTTTTCGTTAAATTTGTCACATTGTTGATATCATCATTTATAAATATCAACCCAAAAAATAAAGATTTAAGATGATAGCAAAACATTTCATTGACCTGACTCAGTTAGTTTATTTGGGGGGGGGGGCAGGTGGGGTGACGGGCAAATTTTCAAGACTATCCTAGTCACACGGATCGACCAAATTTCTGTTCTTGTTTACATCAAATTCAGATTGCATTGTAAATAAATTTACTCCCAAACAATGAGAAACTGATGTCAACCTCCATCTCTTTGTTGAAATAAATCAAAAATGGAAAACAATACAACAAAAATTAACAGGAGGCCCATGATCCATCTGAAGGGGGGGAGGGGGGGTTTAACAGCCAAAAGCTGGTGTTCTATTCACCAAACCTACACCTCTATCCTACAGTGTACACTGTTTGGCTGAACGAATATAAAAGTGCTTTAGAAAAGCACAAGTTAATGTAGCTTTAAAGGGTGTGAAAACTCGCGCACAAAGAAACGTCTCATGCCAGTAATCTGATCTAGTTTCGAATGAGGTGAAACAGAAGTGTAAGACACCACCATCGATCCCAGAAAATACGCACACAGCTTGCTACCGTTGGTAATTAGACACTAGTGTACAGTCAATACATACAGCTACGGTCAATACCCACAACACAGTGTACATAGCAGCGATGGACATCTCAGGTCTAGATAAAAGATAACAAGGTATCACGTTTCATTACTGTCTGCATTTCGTAGCGACAAGAAAAAAAACTTTACTTGCCAGCAACGGAAAGTTAACTTTCTCAGAGCGCGGCACACGGTTTGGGGCGAGTCTTCAATGCCTTTAATAACTGCATATCAAATGTAAACTTCTGATCTATTAATTAAAGATGACAAGTAAAAAGTATGATTATAATACCATCAAATTTTTCCTTGAGAGAAAAAAATTAAAGTGGTTATGAATATGAAGAAAGAAAACAATGACAAATTATTTTAAACTTTGACCCCTTTGGAGGTGACTAATTTTAACATTACCTTTCAAATCCCCCAACATTTTATATTTTGAATATGCTAAACAGTCATAAAGTTTGAGCTACCATGGCACAAATAGAGAAGAAGGGAATGTCAAAATTCTTGTTCACAATTGACTATAAAGTGTGCACCAGGCAACAAAAAAATGATAAAAATAATAATGATGATAAAAATAGAGAAAAACAAAGAAGGAATATTTATATGCTGGAGACCATTCTAAAACACTCTGCTTTCTGGTCAAGTGGATTTCAATAACCATTTTTTTTTATCTCAAAGAAGTGATCCTTGACACAACAGAGGGTTGTCAATTTAAGTATAGTGACTGGAATACACACAGATTAGTTAGTTTTAGTAACACAGAACTCAATGTGAAAGTAGCAAAGACTTATACATCTTCACTATTAGGAATTTGCCAAGGACCAACCGTGTCAATTTAATCTTTTGAAGGTACTCCATTGTTAATACAACATTAAGAGAACATTTTTTGATTGAAGTATATGAATTTGATTAAACAATGGATTATATTAACAATTAGTCCTGCCTGGCCAGCCTGATGTCATCATCAATTCAGCCCTTTAAGGAGCATTCCTGATTTTGAGCATATATTTGAGGTGAATATCTTGAAATCCAGAAATACTACTAGGACTAAAATGTTTCGTTTTTTTTTGTTGGAAAGACTATAACGTATCAAGACTAAATTTTGCCAAGAAGGTATCCCTGAAAGAGCAGACAATGTCCACAAGTTTCATGTCTATGTGCAGACATGTCCACAAGTTTCATGTCTATGTGCAGACATGTCCACAAGTTTCATGGATAAGTGCAGACATGTCCACAAGTTTCATGGCTAGGTGCAGACATGTCCACAAGTTTCATGGCTAGGTGCAGACATGTCCACAGGTTTCAGGTCTATGTGCAGACATGTCCACAAGTTTCATGGCTAGGTGCAGACATGTCCACAAGTTTCATGGCTATGTGCAGACATGTCCACAAGTTTCATGGCTATGTGCAGACATGTCCACAAGTTTCATGTCTCTGTGCAGACAATGTCCAAAAGTTTCAGGTCTATGTGTGTACAGCATATCCAAGATGACTCTCCCACAAGAGATTTTCTTAATATCACACTTCCATGTGGTTGTCCTTTAGTCTCATCTAAGAGACAATGCACCCACCCAACCAGCGGATTGGGCCCACAGGATCAGATTCGTGCCAGCCTACCCCTAGGCCCGTTATAGAATTGCCACAACACCTTGTCTTTGCATCGCACATGCTGCACCGAAATACAGGATTATTTATTCTGGGGTCAAATGGTCCACATCTCATTCTACCTAATCATATCTTTCGCTCTTTTCAAACTATTCTTTTTTATATATTTTTTTTATATAATTTCCTTTCCCAATTGTCTGTTTATAATTTTACTGATACTATGGGTTAATTATTAGTAATTATTCAACTAGAGTTTGATAAATTCATGATAACTGTTTCCAGTTTCTGACTTACTGACAGTCGACTGGAGTTGCAGACAAGGGTAATAGTTGAAGAGCCCCCCCCCCCCCCCCGCCCCGCCAAATATTTATAAAGGAATACATATCTTTTACAACAGCAAAAGTTGATTCCAAAATATTTCTTTACATAAAATGATCGCCAAAAGTAGAGTGGAATGTTTTCAACAAAAAGAACAGATGGTAGGCAGATATATATTTCTCAATATTTTATGAAGTGAAGTTTTTCAGTCTTAAAGAATGACACACAAAAGAATTAAAAATTGTAATATATGAAATCATTTATAAACAACAACTAATAAAGTGCAAAGTACATCTTAATATCATTTTTATCAGTCTTTAGATATTACCTCCTAAAGGCTTGTATGTTTATTCCTTTAATTTTATTTGTTTTACATAAGATTCAGATCTCAAAACAAATAACATTCATTGGTCTGTCTTCGTTATGTAGTCCAATTGCAAATAATGAAAAAGGAAAAACGGGCTGAAATTCCGGACATGTTCTTTTGCAGAGGACAAAATGTCGACTGATTACTCGCTAATTACTCCCTTCGTGAGATGCAAAAGGTTTACAAGGGTAACTTTCGATGATCAATTGCAAACTATTTTGTAATAATATGAATAACATCTTGATAAAATTGCCACAAATTGGAGCACAACGGCGATGTGCGATCTGAAAGTATATACTTTCAGGGTACATTTATTAAAATTGTTGGACTCAATTCATTTGAAACAAGGTCACTGATATGAAAATATATTACAGAACATTTTTGGACACAATTTATGAGACTGAACAGAGAAGCAAACAACCTTGCCCTTGAGAAATGTTCTTATCTTCAGATATTTTAAATATTTTATATATTATTGTTGAAAAGCATTAAAGAAATTATGACTGGCCATAACATTTCTGTCACATATTAATTTTAAATATTCTTTCAAAGAACCAGAAAATGCAAAGAAGTGTTGATGTCTCGATGAAATGCTTTGCTTCATCTCAAAGGATTCTGGTGTCTCCAGTTCCCTTTCCTAAAATATTGTTGATTACAAACTTTTCAAAAACTTGATCTCTGTTATTTGACATGTAATGACTATTGTACTCCATAAAGATAGGGTTTAAGTACTCATGAAAAATCTTCATAGAGAGTGACAGGGTGGGGTGGGGCAAATCGGGGGGGGAGAAGGGGCCAAATGGCTAAGGCCATGGACTTTCAGTCTTAAGGATTGCAGGTTAGAGTCCTGGCAAAATCATTACGTGGTGTCCTTGGTCAAGGCACTTTATGCTCTCTCCACCCAGTTTTATAAGTGGAAGGGGGGGGGGGGGGGAACTGCGAGGTAACTTGTTAATATCTTTGGCAGTGCACCCAATGGCTGCACCCAAGTGACACATAGATGTGGCGCACATACTTGGGTGTGGATGGTGGGTGCCAAGTTAACCAACCAATGGCCAGGGATTAACTGTTGTAAAGTCGGTTGAGAAGGCCTTGGTCTCGATAAAAGACTGTAAACCTTTAAGTGAGTGTGAGACACATCGAACTTTCCCTTCCTGAGATATTGTGTTTACAAGTTTTCACCTGTGGTAACCTCAACTGACCTTTGACCTTCAACACCTCCAACATAAAACGATCAAAAGAAGGTGTAACTCCTGTTGCTGTTCTTTTTTTCTTCTTTTTTCCCTCTCCCTAATGAAAGTTTCAGTAATTTGAATGTATTTCTCTTCGTCTGCCAAAATTTAATTATAAAGACTGAACTTATCTCATACATTACACCACAGCTTCATACAAAAGGATAATCCTTTAATCCGCTCTGGTAAGCGTAAGCTTTGGGTTAGTCAAAGATAGAAAAAGGAATCATTCAAGCCTCATGCATCATTTCCGCCGTCCGACGAATACTCAGACCGTTGAGGATGCCGTCAAACCCCTCAGCTGCTCTCCTCGCCTCTCAAACAGAAAAAGGGTGTTTTCACTTCGGAGGTGTCCTTAATTTTTTCTCTGGCGACTGCAATTTATGCGTGAAAGAATTGGTGCTATTCTGAATGCCGCTGAGAATAGCTTCTAAATTGAACATCTTGAAGTAGATAGCATCGTATGCGCTCTGGTATCCCGCTTCGTATACCATCCCGAAATTCTGAGTTCTCTTGACGGGCTTATTTCCCTTCGCCTCCGTCTCAAAGTAAGTTAGATCCGAATATGCGCTGTTATTCGAGTGGATCGTCCAAGGGACGCTCCAGGTGCTGCAGCCGTCTCGACTGAGTCGAATGGACATCTGCTCCCTGAACATGGATGAGGCAGGGTTGGAAAAGATCACCCATCGAGACGTCTGGGAAGGATGATGCGAAGGGGCGGGAAAACCTACCAGGCTGGCCTGTAGAAATGAAAAGAATTTGTCATGAATTAATGACATGGTCATAAAAGGGTCAGTTACCTTTGATATTAGCTGATGATGGTGATTCAAATTAGCAAAACTTGTTGTGCATTTCAAAGAAATTCAATCAATGTTTGTCCAATGGAATATTGACCTTTAAAATAGATGGTCGCCCTGTTAAAATTCAGTACCCTTCCTTCACCCACCTACTCCAGACGAGCACATTGTACTTCATGGAGTGCCTCCCCTCCCCCTCCCCTCCCCTCCCCACCCTCTTAAATATAACTAATCCCTTTTATTATAATTAATCCCGTGAATTATAACCAATCCCTTTTATTATAACCAATCCTGTGTATTATAACCAATCCCATTTATAACTAATCCCATTTATTATAATTAATCTGTAAATTATAACCAATCCCATTTATTTTAACCAATCCTGTGTATTATAACCAATCCCATTTATTATAACCAATCCTGTGTATTATAACCAATCCTGTTTGTTATAACCAATCCCTTTTATCATAACCAATCCCGTTTATTATAACCAATCCATTTTATCATGACCAATCCCGTTTATTATAACCAATCACTTTTATCATAACCAATCCCGTTTTATTAAAACCAATCCCATTTATTTTAACCAATCCCGTTTATCATAGCCAATCCCGTTTTATTAAAACCAATCCCGTTTATCATAACCAATCCTGTTTTAATATTACAACCAATCCCATTTATTATAACCAATCCTGTTTATCATAACCAATTCAGTTTTATTATAACCTATCTCTTTATTATAACCAATCCCCTTTATTATAACCAATCCCGTGTATTATAAGCAATCCCGTTTATTATATCCCAATTCCTTTTCGAGAGTAAATAAAAAAAGCAATACAAAAACAGAAAGGTACCTGGCATCCTCCAGCAAATGCGGGTACAGTTTCGTTCTCGGTTTGTTTAAAACCCGGCTCAACCAAATCCATGACTAAGGTTGCCTTGGAGAATGTCAGGCCCTCGTCATTGCTGAAAGCGTGAACTCTGGGCATGTCCTGATGAAGAGTTCGACAATTCAGGCAAACGTTACCGTCGTCGACTTCCACCAACTAGACACGAAGGAGGAGGAGGAGGAGGAGGAGGAGGAGGAGGAGGAGGAGGAGGAGGAGGAGGAGGAGGAGGAGGAGGAGGAGGAGGAGGAGGAGGAGGAGGAGGAGGAGGAGGAGGAGGAGAAGAAGGAGGAGGAGGAGAAGAAGAAGGAGGAGAAGAAGAAGAAGGAGGAATTAAGAAGAAAAAATAACATAAAATAATGCCCATCCGTATCTACATCTGTCAACTTTATTTTCTGAACACTCTGATTGTTTTCGGTCAAGTTTGATTGATAATTTCTTGACCAGACACAGAAGAACAACCAGCTTCTCAATCAAGGGAGATGCATACTGTACCTAAATATCGTCTTTGGCTGATTATGACAGAGAGATCTGTTGTTAATAAAAGCTCCGACAAATTATATTAGAGGAAAATAATGCTTCGTCTGTGAGATATTGAAGTTTAAAGTTTTGCATCGTGGAGCTGACAATTTTTATCATTGTGTGATGTCATACTGCCACAAGTAGGTGCCACATTTTACTCATTTACCATTGCCTATTATTGCTTTTCAAAATATCCAGTGAACCTAAAATAAAATAAAAAATTGGTAATACTGTTCCAATGCCAGTAGTGTTGGACATGCCTAGAATTTTCTTATGTTATTCCTTTGTATTTACAACCTTCGTTTCAAGGACACTGAACACAGGTTTGTGGGCTAATGGTTTTTTTTTTTTATTGTCTTCATTGAAACAAGGAACATCACATTATTCATATGATATATGAGAGCTTGTTGTTAGGGGTTAACTTTTTAAGGTCTAAATAAGAAGGGTTTTGCAACACTTCACGTCATAGTTTGGACATATTTAATAAGCTTCCCAGATTTATCAAAAACTTCAAATGTTTATATCTTGTAAACACAAACAACTTTTCAAAAAATTGCAACGGATTTTGAATGAGATTATCACACACATGTACTGAATATGGGGCAAATTTGCAAGGTGTCTGTAGTACTAAAAGGAATGGTTTTAATGCACAGAGAAAAACTGAGTTACAAAGCAATAACAAATACTACAGAATCACTCAAAAAACAAAATTGGCATTATCTTGAATTTACAATATTATCCCAGCAGCCTTTCCTGAATACACTTTTGCATACAAAAGTGTTATTATTAATTATTACTATAATGATTACTATAATTATTACTTTAATTATAATTATTATGATAAGTATTATAATTATAATTATTATTTTTATTATTATTATATTAATTATTATTATTATGATTATAATTATTATGATTATTATTAATATTATTATTATAATTACTATTATAATAATAATGATTCTTCTTCTTATTATTACTATAACATAATGAAAACATTTACCATGGCTTCGTTAGCAAAGATAGGTGCAAACGTTTCTTTGCTGGCTGGATCTGTGATACCACCTCCAAGTTCCCAATTGACACCCCCGTCATCACTCCAAAATATCACAGCGTAATTGGAGCTATTTAAAAAGTTCAAATCACCTTCTGCAATTAAACAGAGAAAGGTAAGGATAGTGTAAGGCACTGGTAAAATATTTGGGCCCTTCAATGGGGAGCATGGGAAGTGTTATAAAATTACAACTGTACCCCTAAAATCAGCATTTTTTAACCTGGAGTGTGAGAAGCAGTGCTCAAGAGGGTGCAAAGTTATAGGCAACAAATTTCATTGGCATCCTTCCACAGCTGGTGGTTGGGGAAGGAGGGTGAGGGGGGGAGGTGCGAAAGTCATTTTTTCAATTGCTGTGTGTGGGAGTAACGGAAAAGATTGAAAAGAAAGATGGGACACCGGCCGAAATGAACCGTACTACTTGTTAAAAGTGGCAAGCATTTAAACACTTCAAATTTCACTGAAGGATTCTCAATTCACTCACTTGACAAACATTTGCCCTTAAGCAGAGCAATCATATTTTTACACCTTTTAGAGGAATATTCTTCACACTACACAACTGTGTCCCTCATTGAACCATACTACTTGAAAATAGTACTTATTAAAAGTGGCAACCACTTTACCTTTCAAGGGAGGATTCTTAATTTACTCACTTGGCAAACATTTGCCCTTAAGCAGAGCAATCAGACATTTACTCATTGTAGAGGAATATTCTACACAACTATGTCCCTCATTGAACCATACTACTTGAAAAGAGTTCTTATTAAAAGTGGCAACCGCTTTTCCTTTCAAGGGAGGATTCTCTGTCACCCCTCTGTCTTTGTCCCTCTGCATTTTACTCCCTACACTCTTCCCTTAATCCTCTCTTTGTCCCTCCACAGTTTATCTTCTACCTCTCCTCTTCCCCCTGTTGGTTTTTTTCTTCTCTCCATCCCTTGTCAACTAATCCTCTTACATCTATCTCTGTGTTCACCCTGCTCATTAACCTGCCAGTGTTCTGTGTGTGTATTTGTCCCTTCTGTTACAGTTACTTGTCATTTAGCCTCTGAAGATCCTGCTAGGATCGAAACGTCAGGCCCTCTTACTGTTACACAGTTTTGTTTTTACACAGGAATCCATAGTATTTTATAAGAAACCAAAAAAAGTCAATGCCTTCAAAACTGTTATGCGAAATATGAATAACTTAATTATTCACTGTAAATGGGTCAAGAATTTTCTTGCTATTTGGAGTAATTATTCCTCATGAAAATCTCCATCGTATATATTAAAAGATGATGGTTGTGTTTGGGTCTCCTTTAACACATTTGAAATGCCATATTTATTAATTAATCAATCAATCAATCAATCAATCAATCAATCAATCAATCAATCAATTAATTAATTAATTAGTTAATTAATCAATTAAGCTTCTTTTAATCAAAAGCCCAGAGGAATAAGTATTACAATGTACTTACTATGACTTAACCCTGCTTCATCTTTGACAAAATAGTTGGCAGCAAACATCAATCTCCCCGACTCTAGCTGTATTCCATGACCAGGGCCTTCAAAATAAAACACGGGAGACGTTCTTTCAAATCGTGATTTGCAAAAACAACTGAACGAAGAACAGACAACATGAGTTAAACATGGAAATTGGGTCAAGAGCGAAAAGAATGTAGTTGTGTTAATATACAGAGAAATCAGATTAAAAAAACAATTAACAGACATCATTTCTGAAACATGTGAACTAAGAAATTGGATAAAATGCAGACCTTACTAAACAGATATAAAGTTGATGTTCCTGCAGTTCTTTCTTGGTTTTGATTCCAATTTCGTCATGATAACCCCGATAGGGGCCATCAGATCACATATTTCAGATATATGGGGTAGAAACTCACCAGATGGGGGTGTAAAGAGTTGGCACCTTTTTTTTTTTGTCTTTACTTTTCCATTTCATCAGTACTATGAAAATTTTAGCCCTTTCTATCCAAAACAAAGTTAATAGCAAACTTGATTCAATCCACTGACAAAAATGAACTATCTTATACTTCTTAACTTTTTTAAGTGAACTTTTCCATCATTCTACAACAAATTGTTATAATTAGTCAAAGCATGGGAAAATTCAACTTGCCTACTTGCCATTTTACTCAGGTTATGAATGGCCAAGCCTCACAAAGTCAGACAAAAAATGAAAAAAAAAATGGAAACCAAAACAGCAGATAAATCAGGTGGCAGGCAAAAGGAAAGAAGAAAGATTGAAAGTAACATGTCCGATATTAGCAAAACAAAGTTATGGTAAATCATCCACATGATTCATCCCAGGAAATCAGGAATACAGATGAAAAGTATAACATAATTGAACAAATATTTAGGGACAGGGATACTTATTTGCAATTTGCCACAAGTCACAGAACTTTTGCCCTTTCCAAAGCTTCACGATGACTCTTGACAAAACCGAGATACTGACTTCAGTTTAGGCTAGTTTTCAGTACCGTTCAGAAAATACTACAGAATGTATTGTAATATTGATAGATGGACATACAGATAAACAGACAAACATACATGGAGACAGACAATCAGGCAAAGAGTCAAACCACCCAACTGTCACATCATGAGCTCCAAGGCTATTGCCTATTGAGTTAAATGCAACATGGCAATGCAATGAAGAGAGAACCAAATAATTGTCCATCGTACCCGGTGCAAATATGGAGGGTGGCGGATCAAGACGGCCGATGGTCCCCTCGGTGATGTCCTTCATCGCAGACCAAGTCGCGCCATTATCAAAACTCTGGAGATGAAGAACAAGGAGGGAAATAACGGCTTAGTGTAAAGTGTTCAAGAAGTTAGATGACTTTCATGGACGATACTCTATGTAGTTGACTTTCATGTACAGTATATGCTAAAGCTGAGTTTGGGCCCAGTCTAATAGCTGATGGTACGTCCCACATTTCTCAAAGCTACATAGTAGGGATTAGCTAGCAGGTTTAGCTAGGTTTATTAGGAATAAGCTGGCTGGCTGGCTGTCTTTTATATAGTTTCTACATGTGAGTCAGGTCCAGTCTGTTAGCAGACATTTCTGACATGTGAGTCAGGTCCAGTCTGTAAGCTGACATTTCTACTGTACATGCGAGTCAGGTCCAGTCTGTTAGCTGACATTTCTACATGCGAGTCAGGTGCAGTCTGTTAGTTGACATTTCTACATGCGAGTCAGGTCCAGTCTGTTAGCTGACATTTCTACATGTGAGTCAGGTCCAGTCTGTTAGCTGACCTTTTTACATGCGAGTCAGGTCCAGTCTATTACTGTAGCTGACATTTCTACAAGCGAGTCAGGGCCAGTCTGTAGGCTGACATTTCTACATGTGAGCCAGGTTCAGTCTGTTAGCAGACATTTCTACATGCGAGTCAGGTCCTGTATGTAAGCTGACATTTCTACATGTGAGTCAGGTCCAGTGTGTTAGCTGACCTTTTTACATGCGAGTCAGGTCCAGTCTATTACTGTAGCTGACATTTCTACAAGCGAGTCAGGGCCAGTCTGTTAGCTGACATTTCAACATGCTAGTCAGGTCCAGTCTGTTAGCAGACATTTCTACATGTGAGCCAGGTTCAGTCTGTTAGCAGACATTACTACATGCGAGTCAGGTCCAGTCTGTTAGCTGACAATTTTACATGCGAGTCAGGTCCAGTCTGTTAGCAGACATTATTACATGCGAGTCAGGTTCAGTCTGTTAGCAGACATTACTACATGCGAGTCAGGTCCAGTCTGTTAGCTGACAATTTTACATGCGAGTCAGGTCCAGTCTGTTAACAGACATTTCTACATGCGAGTCAGGTTCAGTCTGTTAACTGACATTAGTACATGCGAGTCAGGTCCAGTCTGTTAGCTGACATTTCTACATGCGAGTCCGGTCCAGTCTGTTAGCTGACATTTCTACATGCGAGTCAGGTCCAGTCTATTAGCTGACATTTCCACAGGCGAGTCCGGTCCAGTCTGTTAGCTGACATTTCTACATGCGAGTCAGGTCCAGTCTTTTAGCTGACATTTCTACATGAGAGTCCGGTCCAGTCTGTTAGCTGACATTTCTGGCATGTGAGTCAGGTTTAGTCTGTTACTGACATTGCTACATGCCAGTCCGGTCCAGTCTGTTAACTGACATTTCTACATGCGAGTCCGGTCCAGTCTGTTAGCTGACATTTCTACATGCGAGTCTGGTTTAGTCTGTTGGCTGACATTTCCACATGCGAGTCCGGTCCAGTCTGTTAGCTGACATTTCTACATGCGAGTCAGGTCCAGTCTTTTAGCTGACATTTCTACATGAGAGTCCAGTCCAGTCTGTTAGCTGACATTTCTGGCATGTGAGTCAGGTTTAGTCTGTTACTGACATTGCTACATGCCAGTCCGGTCCAGTCTGTTAACTGACATTTCTACATGCGAGTCCGGTCCAGTCTGTTAGCTGACATTTCTACATGCGAGTCTGGTTTAGTCTGTTGGCTGACATTTCTACATGCGAGTCAGGTCCAGTCTGTTAGCAGACATTTCTACATGCGAGTCTGGTTAATCTGTTGGCTGACATTTCTACATGCGAGTCAGGTACAGTCTGTTGGCTGACATTTCTACATGCGAGTCTGGTCCAGTCTGTTGGCTGACATTTCTACATGCGAGTCTGGTCCAGTCTGTTAGCTGACATTTCTACATGCGAGTCTGGTCCAGTCTGTTCGCTGACATTTCTACATGCGAGTCAGGTCCAGTCTGTTAGCTGACATTTCTACATGCGAGTCTGGTCCAGTCTGTTAGCTGACATTTCTACATGTATGCGAGTCAGGTCCAGTCTGTTAGCTGACATTTCTACATGTATGCGAGTCTGGTCCAGTCTGTTAGCTGACATTTCTACATGCGAGTCAGGTCCAGTCTGTTAGCTGACAAATAGAGAGTTTTCCACGGCTGAGTCAGGATAACCTGCTGCCATAGACGGACAACATTTCCACTCTCCCAAGTCACAAGCAAACCCATATTTATGACTGATAACATTATTCGGGCATTCTCAATTTTAAAGGAATAAATCAGAGATATGGTACCCTTGTTCTTGACTCAGGTTGCGATAAAATGTATCTGTTTGCTGTAAAATGATATTTGAGCTGCATCGATTATTTACAGCACTTGGCAATGAGCGACATGAAATCAAGCTTACCCCACACAACTACCAACCTTCCCCAAGACAACATTTGCTCATGATTCCCTACACATTTAAGCAAATGGAATTCCTAATTTTCTCAAGTTCAAAACACTTTGTACAGACCTTTACTATGCAGCCTACACACTAATGATGACCTAAATGTTAAGCTACCTGTAGTAAAGCCTTAACAACTGCAACTCTTGCCAAACCTATACTTAACTCATTTTGCGTTCAGTTTCTGTGCCGGAGGAAACATTCAAAGATGGACAGGAACTCCAAACATGACATGTCTGTAGGCATAAAGTCAACTTTTCACCAGTTTTAAATTTCTGCTGTCAAGATTATCTCAAACTTCGTAAGAACCTTGCTCAGGTAAAGTCATATCATATCATATTAGAAGGAATGTTCAAATGTGGATTTTCTTGGAAATGTTAAAATGAGCATTTTCTTCTCTAGATTGAGACTTTCAAGACCTAGAAAATAGGATTTCCATTTCACTACATTTCCAGACTTTCTTTGTTTTTTCAGGCTGAGAGAGAACCATATCTACTGCAGTCATTGCATATATATTCACATCAAGTTAAAAGCAAATTTCTGAATTGATTTAATTTTCCAGTGTTTTTTATTTTTTTTAGTTTGAACCTTTTCAGTGGTTTGATACTAAAATCCAACGATAATGTAGGGGATATTAGCTTGACTGGTAAAGTTCCCTTTCACATATTGAAAGGAAAAGAATTTTCCAATTGATAGAAGTGTTAGCTCAATGGTTAACGCCGGTGCCTTTCAATCATAAGGTCCCCGGTTCGAGTAACTCCCAGATTAATGTATGTCGTCCAGTTACAGAGTTGTTGACAATTGAAAATTCATAATCATTGACGTTAAATATGAATGTAAGAGACTGACTTTGGTCAGCTTGCGGCTTTGATAACCCAATGAGGCTTCTTTGCGAGTTCCTGCTTGCAGGAGGATCTAAAATACATACAATACATACATACTGTACATGCATACATTGATCAATAAATTTATTTAATAAATGCTATAATGAAAAGCATCCTGGTGATCATATATTTACGATCCAATCAAACTCACATCTTAACCTTTACTCAATAAATTAAATAAAATCTTGCAGGGTGTACTAGCAGGATAAATTTTATTGTCTTATTTTTATCAATTCAGTTGATAGGTTGGGAAATTTGTCAGCTAACCAGAAAGCCTATGGGCTTTATCGTAACTGGGTTCAGCTTGATAAAACATATAAACAAGCACACTATACCTTGACCATAAAAACTTTCTGGTTGTAAATGCCTTTTCTGACCAGGTCAAATTGGTCGAGCCAAGCTGGAATACCGATAAAAACGACGACTATTATGTTGAGTTCCTTTTCTATTATTGGATTTGGATTCATCAATCTGTTATAAAAAGACAAACACAAAATGGAAAAAGGAGTTAAAAGATGATTTTTACTGTTTGATATGCTATGATACAGTCATTTCATATGTTTTTAGATCATGTAACTGATTCATGTCGTTTACATTTTTGGTCTTGTACCAAGAAATGAATTCCTATCATGCGCATTTGTAATGAACTCCTGGTCCACGTACCCGCACTGGTTATGGCAATCGTGCCTTTTCTGTCGCTGCGCCTTCTCTTTAGACGCAACTACAATTTCACGTTTGTGACTCTCCCTCCTTTTGTATTTTCAACAGACAACTTAAAACATTTCTGTTTGATTCCTAGTTTCTTTTTTTCCTTGGTTTCCTTTTGTCTCTTTCCTACTTTGTAATGCGCTTTGAAACACTGTATTAAGCGCTATATAAATGTAATTTATTATCATTTATTAGGAATAAAATAATTTGCAACCAAGAGATGAAACTGACCTGACTGACAATATGTCAAACAGTAACATACACAGACCGATGCACACATGTTTGTATTACATTCAGACCGAGGACCCCATTGTATTTTCCATTGTTCAAATCCACTTACCCTAACCTTAACAATACCCCATAACAATAGAATTCTTTCGAGGACGTGGTGATTCTTTAGAAATCACATCCAAGGACCTGGAATTATCTGCTAAGTCCTCAGTCAGAATACAAAACAAGTGCACACCCACACACACCCACACGCACGCATGCACCCTCTCAGACTAACTGACATATGGATAAGAATACACATAAAGAACAATACAGTGGTTTGTCATGTATGTTAGGGTGACCTATGACATCACATTAAAGTGGAGGACACACAATTACAACCACGACTCAAGCAGCTGACATTTTCAAACAAGTACAGTACAATTATATTACAGTTAATTTGACCTTTCCAACTTTCCGTAGTAACTGTATTGAAAATGTTCTATTTATACTTTTATAGGTATAAATTTGTTTAGTGTCTACATCATGAAATATGTATATCTGCAGGGTTTTTGTAACAATCTTTGACACGTTAAGAGCAGAGTCATTAAAAGAGCTCAGTGTCTTAAAAACGTGTAGAGCTCTGTGAGATTCCATAAATAATGAGCTCCATTAAATCATTTTATCAGAAGTACAGGACATCCTGACATAATCCTGTACCTGAGAGAGGTCAGGTCAGATGTAGGGCAGTACACTAAACTGCTGCACCAACCAGCCAGATAACCTGATGTCTTGCCACCCTATTACCAATGCAGGCAATGTTACTGTACAACGAAAATGCTATTGACAGTGAAATCATGCTATATTTTACCGTTCTTCTTTGCACTTTGTTTTGAGCAAAACTTATCCCTGGATCCGCACCGGCCATAAATATATATGGGGGCTCCACTCACCTGTAATCAAATAATGATGCCATCACCTGGACATCACTCCAATGAACTCTCTTCTCCTCTAAAACTCCTCTTCTGAAGATGATATCGATGCGACCGATATCCTCTACAGTATCCTTACGGCCTTCACAGAAGGCAATGAAGTGACCATTGTGGTAGATGATTGCAGGTATCCTGTTAACAAAAGAGTAAGCAAAGCTTTCATGACAAATGGAAAACATTGTCTTCTACTCTTAATGAAAATAGCAATCTCAGGAAGAAGCTATGGGGAGAGGGAGGGGAGGTGAAGAGAAGGAGAGGAGGGGGAGGGGAGAGGGAGGGGAGAGGAGAGAGGGAGGTGAGGAGAGGGAGGGGGAGAAGAGGGAGAGGAAGGTGAGGAGACGGAGGTGAGGAGAGGGAGGGGGAGGAGAGGGAGGGGGAGGAGAGTGAGGGGGAGAGAGGGGATAGGAAGGGTGAAGATAAGGGAAGGAGAGGGAGGGAGGAAGAGAGACAGATGATGGAGGGGATATGATGGTTGATTGAAGTCGGAATTAACTTTATTTCAACTTACTGACAAAGTGAATGTTACATATTACATAATGGCGATGGCGAGTCTCCAGTGAACACTACACACATAGACAAAGAAATGACCTTGTGCTGGCCGTTAATAGCCGTCTGTGTCAAGTGATTCTTGCAAGATGGTATCTGCATTTTATGTTGCATCGAGACCATTGTGACTGTCCTTGAAAGTGACAATGGTAACAACTGTACCTTTTAGAACATGGTAGGGTAACAAAGGGAACTAATGGTAACAAAGGGAATAAAGGGAGACACACATGAATAGCAACTCCCACTAGAATATCTGGCAATGTATTTGAGCTATAGAAAGTGACATCATTTGTATTTGAAGATTCACCTGCTTTCAACGTATTTCAGCATTACAAAGAAATGATTCCACATTCACACGGCCACGACAAATACGGTACCAAACTCAAAAGATTTAGCTTTGGTGAATACAAAATGAACTACTGTATGCTCAACATTTTGGCGAGTGACTCATGGACCACAATATTAGCAAGACTATCGTTGCAAACATTTCACATAATGATGAAAAGCATTACCTTGGCAAACTTGAAGCAATTTTCTGTTGTAAACTGATTTTCCTCAATGACCTATCTCAATGGGAATAAACTGTGTAAAATGGTTCGCTAACTGCACGTACATTATTTACAGGAATTTTCTATACATGTGCGGATGTTGTTCAATAATTACAAGGTGCATTTATAAACATACAGCGAAGACTTTATTTAACATGTAATGTAACAATTTATTACAGGGAATGGTTTGAGCTTAAGAAGTACATAATGTGTTTCAAAGGCTTTCATAAACATGTAGTATTCATATGTTCATTTCTAAACCAATGAAAACAGTTTGTTGAGCACTGATATCATGATAGCTTGGTTATGTGCAGGCAACCCCTAGACAGTCCAGTATAGTACTAGTGGCCCAAGTAGACTACTTACAACAAACACGTGGACATCCCCATCTGAAGTTAATATATGAGAGTATTAATTTACTACCATACAAAATTTAAGAAGTTTTTACCACTATATTGCGAGTTTCGCGATATTAAAATTCATATGTTAATGTCATACTACCGCTTTAGAGTTGTTTTGCAGAAAATCAAATCCACAATACACGATTACTGAATCTGTCATTATGGTAAAACATTTTCGCCAACAAAGTATGGCATTGCCGATTTGATTAGGCTTCACTGATTTTCACTCGAAACCAGTTGCGAGTGGAAGATAGCCTTGATGCTTTGTCAACCGTAAATTTTCATGGTGTAAAAGATCCCTTTGATTAGACAGTGTAATGGAGCAACAGTGACATTTTTCGTGCACCATTCTGCAGCCAAAAGACAAGAATGAATACTGTAATTCGGAAAAAGTACTAAGTCGCTAATCGTTTAGCGGCTTAAAGTTGCAGTGATATGCAACTGTATATGCTTAGGACTCACGCACACGTAGCATTTAGCACAGTATGTGCCTAGTACTAGAAGAGCCCTAATGTTACAACAGCCAAGCTTCCTTCTTAGGTATTTTTGCCGATGTTCTTCGGAATTGTTTGAGAGAAAAATACAGTAGGCTTAGCTGCATTTTGATGATGCTACAATGTTCATGTTTTACTTTGTTCATCACTTACTTTTGGTGGAAAGAGTTTAAACTTCATACTGCACAGAAATATAACTTTCCGTTTTGCAATGACGTAGCACCATGTACCTGCCTAACCTTTGTTTACAGAATGTATTGATGTTACAGTACATGCTTAGGGCTTGCACACGCATAGCTTTTAGCACAGTACGGTACAGTATATGCCTAGTACTAGAAGAGCCCTAATTTTACAGAAATATAATTTTCCATTGTGCAATTAGGGAGCACCATGTATCTGCCTTACCTTTGTTTACATAATGTTTTGATGTCGTATGGTGACTTGAACAGCGACGATAGTGGTGATTTAATTTTGCATTTTGGCGTGTAGATTTTTAGTCCGGGTCGCCAAATGATGAGAACTTTTAATAACGATCGTTTGGGCCTGATATTCACATATGGACTGCTAATTAATTTGCATATAAGAAAGAAATATGAATGCGAGAAATATTGATTTTCATGAAAAAAAAAGGCCTTACCTAGAAGTATTGTATCCATAGAAGTCTTGAGTGAATATAACTGCAAAAAAGAAAGAGTATGAAGGTTACCGTAGGTACAGAAACAAATTACTTTGAGGTATACAAGGAAAATATCCATTAAACTATAACCGCAGTAAAAGGATACCTGGCCAAGAATCAATAGTTTGTGATGTGTGTAGTTTGTGTAACTGCCAGTGCATATATTGCAGGGCATGGAAAATAGGGTACTGCACTGTTAGTGCACTGCAGTGTGTACTGTGAATGCACTGTACTGCACTGTACCTTTCATATTTAAAATGTACTTTTCTGCAATCTGTAGTTATACTATGTTGTATCATTCTACATGGCACTGTTAGTGTTTAAATGAACTGTTCTGTTTATCGCAATGTACAGTACTGCAGTAATGAAGTGTACTGCCATGGGCCACAGTACATTGTTAGTATACATATATTGTACAGTAACTGCAATCTGTGATGGACAGTACTGTACTGAAATGATACATAATCCGTCCTGTAGTTTGTACAGTTAGCACATTGAGCTGTGCTGTAATGCAATGTACTGTACTGTACAGTAATCTGTACTGTAATGTACTAATATCTGTAAAGCTGCAATGTATGGTAATGTAATTGCAATGTTCTGTAATCTGTATTGTGATGTACCATACTGTAATTTATACTGCAAAATACTAAACATGTCATCTGTATGCCATGTACTTTACAGTACAGTATAGTACAGTAATGCAATGTACTGTTATGCAATGTACTGTATACTGTATACATGCAATGTACTATACTGAACAGTAGTTTGCACTGCAATGTACTGTACTACTACATACTATAATCTGTGTTGAAATGAGTACTGTAATCTGTATTGCATAACGACATAATCTGTGCTGCAATGTACTGTAACATTTGTCTCAATATTAACACTATTTACAGGCTTAATGCATGGTATTGTGGAAGTGGAGCTCATTTTCAGCTATACAGTAAGTAGCTGTTTTGAGCACTTTCGTTTTCTAGCAAGTGGCTAAAAAAAATTGTGAAATTAAGTGTTCTCATTCTGCAATGATGTGTTCTACATCTAAGTGTTATTATACTATGTTGTAGAATGCTAAATATATAAACAGATCTATTGTTTCCCTTTGATTCTTTCGGCCATTTCCCCAGAAAGATCGCATCCCAGTACTAATCGAACAGGACGCACATATCTGCATGATCAACCTGCAATGTACAGTAGTACTATTAGTGGAAGTGGTGCTTGTACTGTACTGCACTATGGCTGTCTATGCCAAGTATTATACAGTGTACAAACCTATTCACTGAACTGCACAGTTACACTAGATATATATTATGCTGTACTGTGCTGCAATGGTTCTTTGTGGCACTGTACTGTAATTACCATACAAAAATATGAACACTCATGATTTTTTTTAGAAATATGAGCGACGCTTAGAGAGAGAATACATTACACAGTAGGCAGCTGTACGAATGATAATGGTGGCTGATTTGCTGTGAGTATTCGTTAACTGTACAGTTACACAGGTACTGTAAATACATACTAGTCAATTTACATACAATTCACACATACCGTATCTGTACTGAATTGTATGTAAAGTACGTATATACTGTACTGTATGTCATCCAGGCAGATACTGTAGTTTTGTGCTGTTATTAATTTCAAATTGACATTTTCTCCAAAAGTCAACAGTCAAACTGAAAGTACCAGATGGATCATGCATCAAATCCCACGTGTCACAGCGTTTTTAATTGCTTCATTATTACACCATACACTTTTTGCAGTAGGGATATCAACGACCCATAAAAATATCAATATATACGGCGAGGCATGTAACCACATTTTAAGATATATTATAAGCAATGCAGTCTGCAAAAAAATTCTGCAAGTTTTGAAAAAGTCTGGAGTAATGAATTTTGATGTAAAAATTGTTCGTCTGTTCTCCAAATCATCAATGAAACTACATTTTATATCACTACAGTAGTTAGTCACAACACTGTAGATTCTCCAATTCCATCACAAACAAATTGAAGAGTTTGTAATTCACACCTTTTTCTTTAGCTGTTTGACAGTAGCAAAGACATGCACATTTGCAGTTTTCTGCCAGTGGACATTACGAAACATATTTTATAAACAAAATGTAATTCGGGAGGGGGGTGGGGGAAATCGTCCAATATAGAAATTGGCATGACTTTCATGAATGCCTGTCATTAGCCCCACATTTCTGTTGAATATCTCTGTCAGCGATTGCTATTGGGCTTCTCTCAAAAAGCCTGTATGAAAAGTAACTGATATATATACAGTACTGTATGTGTGGTAATTTAGGAAATTGCCAGTGAGAACTTGATTTTAACCAGTTGATTTGTTCGAGCACTTGCATTTTTTAAGCGAGTGGCTAAAATTATGGATTTCTTAGGATTTCTGACCGTTTGCTACTTTTTTCTCGATTTGTTACCATTCTGGAGTTCTGTACAGTACTGTAGTACCAACACTTAATCTGGGATTCACAAACTGTGAAGATTCTAAACACTAAACATCCATTTTTAAACTATATTGGACATGAGCAAAATATTGTAGTTTAAGGAGACATACTGTAACTTACCTTCTGGTTCTGTCTGCCATGGTTTTTCATGGAGGTACAGGTTGGGCGTAATTGGTTCCTCCTTGGGCGGGGGCGTGTATTGAAGTGGCGATGCCATTTGCCTGATAATAATGATGACGACTAGAACACCTGCACATATGAGCATGAACTGGAACGTGGAGCTATGTAACCTCATTGTGTAAACATCCATACTCAAGCCTTTGAAATATGAAAAGAAAACAAAACTAATAGTAAAGATAAACAAGGACTAGAATGAAAACAAAAATAATAGCAAAAATAAACAAAACGGACAAGAAAGAAAATAAAAATAATAGCAAAGAAGAAAAAAAGGACAAGAAACATTATGGAATTAAGTGTTGAGAAAATATTTTCATACGGTTAATTGACTAACCGTAATTATAATTAATCATACTCGGATATAGTAGTTTCAGATTGTTTGTCTTTGTTACGATACTGTACATCACTTGTAATTTATTGTTTCTTGTTATCTACTCTAATATTAAACAACTGTAAATTGTTATAATTAATTTGTTATACAGTTCCTTTGTATTAAAGGTGCACAATGAATAATCATAAACCACACTCACTGAGGAGCTTGAGAAAAAGGGGTCTTAAGTTATTTTGTAGCGAATGGCCAAAAGGAAACGTTGTTAAGATCGACACACAGGTACATATAGGGTCATGGAGGACAAAGCTCTCACTGTACCTAGACTGAGCATGAGCAAACTGTAGGCTGCTCAAGCCTATACCCAATAGTACAAGATTGTGGGCTTTTTTTTAGCCCACCTGCAAGTGGCCTATTGAGAACTCCTGTTGTAAAAGGAAGACTTTATTCATTTCATTGTCTTCCAACAATTTCAACAAACATGATCTGGTAGGTACAGTATTAAGTTGACAGAAATATCATCAGCAACCATCAAATTATGAGCTCAAACATTAAGAGGTTGCCAAAATGTATCAATCATGATGAATTTACAATTTTATGAAATTGTTCACATTGAATCTACAGTTTATAATACTGTTAACATTTACTCTGACACTTTAAGGTAACTGAACTTTCCTTCAGTTTACAAATTCAATAAAAAATGCTCTTGGCTTCAAGCACACTAACAGCTACAGTGGATGCATAAATTACCAGTGATTTTCTTCATGGATTTTCTGTCATGCCCAGCATAAAAAGAAACCAATCTCTTGACTGCCATGGGATGAACCTTACAACAAATCTTGACTTCAAGTTCACCTCTGACAGCACTATCAATCAAGATTGATTGCCATGCAGAGTATATATCAAATTTGCAGGTTATAAATGTCTTAGACAACAACAAAGAAAAAACCAACACCATATGTGGCTTTACCTGGAAAGTTGACAGACAACAGTCATTCCTTGCCACTTTTTCTTCAGTAATATATACTGTAGCTTTTATCATATAAAACAAGTACACAGAATCTTCATGTTTTCACCACTTTTGACAGCTCAATAATATTAATAATATTGAGGTATTATAAAGCACAGACCGATCCACTGATAACACAGTGCTCAAGGCGCATAGCAATATTACCCTGGTCAACGATAACCTGTCAAACATAGAGACAATCCCTCCACATGGCAGCAGCTAAACCTGGGTGAAGAGAGGCAATGGAGATGAAGTGCCTTGCCCAAGGACACAACGTAACGATCTAGCCAGGACTCGAACCTGCAAACCTTAGATCCAAGTCCACTGCCCTAACCACTTGACCACAACGCTCTTGGCTGACCACAACGCCCTCGGCAATGCACTACTGTATTGTGTAGACCTACTGCACAACACTACATCATACAGTACATTCAAGTTCATCCAAACTTGACTTGAATTGGAGTTATGGATAGGTACAGGATAATACTTTCATACTTTTATCCTTATTGACCTCAAATAACCTTTGATCTCCACATAAAACAATAGGTTCTTGCACTCACTAAAAGTGGATATATCCATATCATGTGTTACCATCATAGATGGTTTACTTTTCATACAGTTACAGTAATATGATACCTACAGTATAGACAACACTGAGGTGGGCTATGCATTATTTGTTTGTGTGGCTGCATGTGTAAATGTGTACAGTATTTGTACTGTACGGTATGTGTGTATTTTGATACAGTATTTTTAAATGAAACTCTTTTTAGTCAGGACTGTTAAATTCTACAGCATTTTGAAACTGTCAATGACCAGAAATATTCGGCAAGCCCAATTCTTATTGTACAGGTCTATAAAGCTCTGCAGATGTTACCTGTATTTGCTGTAGCATCCAACAACAGCAGCCTGACTGAAATTAAAAACCAAATTTGAAAACCACAAAGATATTATTGTTGGCTATAAAATGGTCTCACTCTGTAGCCAAGAAAATCAGGTAACAACAAATCATTTGGTCTTCCTCAATGAGTCAGTAAGTTCTCCCTTGGTACATAGCAGATGAACCAAAGTTCAATGTTTGTGAAAAATAAAGCAAATCGATCTACATTTCGCTATCTGACATGTCCAACTATGACAACACACAGTACATGACTACAGTATTTGCTTCAAACTCAGTTTATCCAGGTTAACAAACATTTTCAATGATCAATATCGTATTGTACATATCTGTCCATCGCTGTATCGTTTCTACACTGTGCTGTGGGTACTGACCGCAGCTGTATGTACTGACTGTACACTAGTGTCTAATTTACCGACGGTAGCAAGCTGTGTGTGTATTTTCTGGGATCGATGGTGGTGTCTAACACTTCTGTTACACCTCATTTGAAACTAGGACAGATTACCGGCATTTGACGCTTCTTTTTGCCAAGTCTTCACACCCTTTAAAAAATGGTGACAGTGTCAACACTACTAGCAATTTACACATTTCCAAGGGATAACCATTCCTTGTTCCATACAGTACTTAAAAAAGTAGTTTCTGTTAAATTACACTCGACAACAACAAAGTGAAGAGCTGCAAAGTCTGCAGAGTAACTGGCTAGTTTGACATTTCTCTTAGTGACCTACCACCCACTAAATGCTATAAGATACTGGCTATTATTAGTGGTTTTGAGAATGCTGTACTGTCTATATCTGGGGTGGGCAACCTACGGCCTGCGGGCCACATGCGGCCCCTCAGTGACTTTGGGCGGCCTGTGAGATGTCTCAAGAAAAAGAGAAAAAAATCAATCTATTTACATCATCACAAAAAACAAGCTAGCTACTTAGAATTTTTTCAGCACTATAATGATGCTGTTAGGTAGGCCTATTATCCCCATTAATGATCAACTGTACTGTATTGACATGTTTTTGTGAATACAGATTAAGTACACACACCTATTGCTTGAAAGTCTTCGGAATTAAAGGTTTGAAATCAACAGCAGGTCTTTGGTATGGTGCGGCCCAGTCAATTTTCACTGCTTATATCTGGCCCATTCATTCAGTAAGGTTGCCCACCCCTGGTCTATATATTAGAATAATCCCTCAGTCAACAGCTCTCTGAAATGTGTACACAGAGAGTAAGTCTGTACACAAACACACATGTATACTGTATACAGTGCATACATATATACTGTGCACCTGTAGGAATTCTCCAGGAAGTCATAACAAGTCTCCATTTTTGTGATTTGTTTAGTAAGAACTAAGTGCTGTACATGTACTGTGCAAATAAGAACTGTCTGTATTTGGTCTATTGTCATGTTCTAAGGATTAATGCATTGAACCATCAAATGGTTTTCATTCACTCCCCAGGCATTGCTCATACAGTAAAATCCTATGAGACTGTTATATATATATAGGTTATAGTTCATTTCCCCTCATATCCAGGTTTGTGCTATTAAGGAGGGATGTGGGACGGGGAGGGACAGAGAAGTGTGGCTCATCTACAGGGTAATGGAGTCACCCTTGTCAAAGGTAATGGAGTGTGCCCCCATGTGCCCATTTTTTTTAAATTTTAAATTGGTATCTCAAAGTGAAGGAACATTTGTGAGCTTATGCCACTTTTAAATTATTTACCTCAGACTGTTTCCTGATATTTCTGTCAATATCATAGTTGAAAGCTACTTTCATGAAAATCATGATGCATGAACTTAAGATCCCAAATGGACCACACTTCTATTACTGTTCATTTTAATCCCATGAAACCATGATTAGTTTGTATGCAATCACCACAACAAGTGAAGCAATCTGCCCCCTAACCACCCCCCTCAAAATGTTAAGCTTTGAAAGGGAACCATGACCATACCCCTGCAAAACCACAACTTGGTCCAGTACATGTATCTGTCATGAAAAAAACTTGGTACAATGTACACTTAGTGTGTAGTACTGTACTCAAGCTTAACTGTATTTTTACCAAATTTTGAATTACATTCTATGCCAGCTTTGAGCAGGTGTATCAAAACATTATTTAATTAATAGTGATATTTTGTGTACACAGTAATTTGGAGCATATAAAGAATTTTAGTTCTCATAAAACCTTGAGAATACTTTGGTTCAGTGTGTACATTGTATCTGTGACGCAATTTGACCTGTACTCTGCATTATATACTGTATGTGATACCAAATAAATGATTCCCTGTAAATTGTTCATAAATCCACAAATTATATGACTGCAAGTTCTTCCCATGATTGAATTACCAACTGGCAAACTTGCTCTTACTGAATGGATGTAGACATCGTACTGTACATGTACAATTATAATGTATGTGATAAAAGAGCTTTCCCTGTAATCGCTAAATTATTCTATTTTTTATGAGCGAATGCTAACAGTTCCAGGACTACTGTGCGTTCATCACAGCACCAAAATTCCAGTACACTATATATATTTGAAGTCAAAATAAAGTAAAACTGTTAGCAAACTGCTTATTCACTAAAGAGCCTACAGGTGTAAGAGAATGTGTAAAAGTAAGTTGGCCTGACATTTCGATCCTAGCAGGATCTTCTTTAGAGGCTAAAAATGCCTCTGAAACTTTTAAGGATTTCTTTTTCTGGTGGTCTGAGGGATTTTTTTAACCTCTGAAGCAGATCCTGCTAGGATCGAAACGTCAGGCCAACTTACTTTTACACATATATAAATTCAAAATAAAATAAAACTGTTAGCAAATTGCTTATCCACTGTAAAAGCCTGTGTAAGAGAATGTGTAAAAGTAAGTTGGCCTGACATTTCAATCCTAGCAGGATCTTCTTCAGAGGCTAAAAATGCCTCTGAAAGTTTTAAGGATTTTTTTTCTGGTTGTCTGAGGGATTTTTTTAGCCTCTGAAGAAGATCCTGCTACAGTAGGATCGAACGTCAGGCCAACTTACTTTCACACACATATAAAGTCAAAATAAAATAAAACTGTTAGCAAATTGCTTATCCACTATAAGAGCCTGTGTAAGATATAACCGGTAATAATATAAGAGTCTGACCCGTGACCTCACAAATTTGTGCCGATTTCTGACGTGACGTCAGAAATCGTGAGGTCACGTCACGAAAATTCAAATCTTACCCGCTAAACAGAAAACTGGAACATAAATTTCAAAACGATATTTCTTCGAGATAAACCTTCAGAATCAAATACCTAGTTAACTTCAAGGAAACCTAACACATCTCCTGTTTCACCACGTAGTAGAAATGTCCGTTTTAGTTTGAAAATAGTAACTAAACTTAAGTAAGTTGGCCTGATGTTTCAATCCTAGCAGGATCTTCTTCAAAGGCTAAATGACAAGTAACAGTACACAGAAGGGACAAGAACACACACAGAATACAGACAGGCTAATGAGCAGGTAAACACTATATGAAGTCTATAGACTTTATGTGCATAACACACAAGGTACATTATTAATACAGCTGAGCAAACAGAATATGACAAATGTAATCCTTTTCCTTTATTTAATTACCATAATTCATCGAAACTATAGTTTTACACCTGCTTTGCTGAGTACAGCAAATATTACTAATCAGTTTGTATTCATGAGTGAAACATACGTACTGTATATACTGTACAATCACATTGTAAGGCCTTGTTATCCCTCGGACGACCAGAAAAAAAATCCTTACAAGTTTTACCTGGTTGAATTATATTTATAATAATGGATTAAAATAAAGGCTTACACTGAGGAGCTGATGTCTTCATCAAGTTAGCGTAATGACAAGGACACTCCAGCAATAAACCTGGCTATCTTGAACACACAGAAATGACAATAGAAATATTAATTATACAGTTACTTCAACAGTACTTATCCAAATCAAACGTTTCTGTTTAGTTGGTCTTTGACATGAATCAAGTTTAATTTTAATGGACTAGAACTGTTAACAGTGATTTTTTTCAACAGCTCCTACAGTATAACCTTGAGCATATCCAGAACAAATATTTATATGTCTAACTTCATCCTTTCATATACTGTACTGTCTTCAATGGGTACAAAGTTCTGTTTAGGTAGATTATTTCATATTAAGCTTTATATATTGTGTCCAGAAGAACACCTGTTACAGTAAAGATAGTCCCTTGAGAAATGCAACCTACAGAGCAAATTTTTACAGATTTTATCTGGTCGTCCCTCGGACCAACCGGGCCTCACAATTTGGTTGTCTTAACAGCAAATTTGGTTTTCCAAAAAAAACGTAGCAATATAACAGTGTCCAATATATACAGTACAATGTAGGAGAGATGTGTGCAGTAGGTTTGGTGAACAGAACATCAGCCTTAGGAGGGGGAGGGAGAGAGGAGAGAGGGGGGGGATGACACAAAATTTTTGTTTTAACTATTTGGTGCATTTAGTTACAGTGCAATCCGAATTTGATGTAAAAGGGCGGTTGTCTGCCGGACAACCTCCACAGCTGAGTTTGGTTGTCCGAACATAAATTGGGTCGTCCCGGAAGACCAGACTACTGTTAAAAATTTGCCCTGAAATGCCCTGCCTCACACTGATGATTTGTAAAGTGAAATACAAGTCATTAATGTACTTTCAATTTCTTTTGATCTCACTGTTAATATGTACAATAAAATCACAACATCAACCAGAAATTGAAATGAAATAAGCCCTGGCGATTTCATTGCTAACTAATGAAGCGGGCAAACAACATTTAATGAAAAAAAGACAATGGCCTCATCACAAAATATTGAATTTGACTCATTTTCAGATTAATGATATGTAAAGTATATTGTTTACTTTTACATTGGCAAATTTGATTTCAAATCTGTTTTAGTATTGGGTTTACCTTTACAGTAGGGATGGTTAAATGTCAACCAAATACACACTGAGGGGGCAAATTCCACACGCCAAGTACTCAATGTGTACAGTAGTTGGGAAAATAAAGCATTTGGCAGATGGGTAAATATTCAGCAATGTGATTCACAGATAGGAAGGTTATACTGTGCAAAGGTCTAGGTACAGTACATCAAAAACACATTTCCTTTAAAATAAAAAAAAGTCCTATTTTAGGTACTGTAATTTGTTAAGTTTTCAGTGTTTAGCTAACACTATTCACCGAGAGTAAGGTTATACTGAGCAAAGGTCTACAGTGTAGGTACAGTACATCTAAAACATATTTCCTTTTCAAAAAAAGTCCTATTTTGGGTACTGTAATTGTTATGTTTTCACTGTACATAAAAGAATCTGGCAATTGCGAGTGACATTTTACAGTTTATCTATATCAGCTGCTAAAGGCCACAGACCACAAAACTAATTTGGGGGTAAAACTTGCGGCATACACGCAATAGCACTGCAGAGGAAGAGAGACTGAATACACAACTTCACTAGGTGACTGGTTTGGTGCTTTTCTGACTTAATTCTTATTACAGTGCATAGTACATTACAACAGACATACAATCTACAGTTGCACCCTTGAGTGCCCCCATATAAAGATCTGTATACATTCTATACAATAGGATGAAGAGTGACAATGGATAGGATAAAGGCATAGGAGTGCCTATACAGGACACTTCTTAAGCTATGCTAATCTTCCTGTCTCCTACAGCCTAGCCTACCTTTTTATATCAGAAACTTACAGGGTTTCATTAGCAGACATGTACTGTATGTTGATGACTGTCATTGCATACTGTAGTTGGTTTTCAATATGTTTCAGGCAATGGGATAAAAAGTGTCAGAAACTTCTGCAGATGTGTTCCCATCGCTTTAACAATAGAATATCGTTTATTGCATAGTGCATCACTACCCCATTGACAGTCCTTTACAGTGCTATGTGTTATATGCACAAATTGTTTGACTTCATCACATTAAAATGTGACAATCACTCATATATTTTCTCCAGCCTGGTTGTAACTTTAAAGCTTGGGCAAACACTGTTTATCACCATGTGCACTGGGGGTGAGGCTTTTGGCATCAACATTTTGGTCTAACTAATTATGCTGTTATTAATTGCTAGATCTGAAACATCCAAGTTGCAGCTTCACTACAGAAATAATTCCAAACAAGCATTGAGTCAAATTTCAAATGATACAGTACAATTTTTTCATCAGCTACATGCACAAGGTGAGCAAAATCTGAATTTATGTGTTTGGCCTAAGTTAGGCCAAGGCTTGAAGGAGAGTGAACTGTCTAGGCTAATATGATTTTCCAGTGGTACTATTACTCTTCAATACTAACATATCTTCAGTCTCGGTCTTACTACAAGTCCAACTCCTAGGGGCTTTGTCAATACTGTACCTTTAAATGACAGACTGGTTGTTACTAGGATTTAAAAAGTTGTGCCCGGGGTACACAACACCTTAAAAGGTTAAAAACTTGCGTCCCTGCAGTCCTCCATGAAAACATGCACTTAAAAATTCCACATACAGGAACACACAATACTTAGCTATAAAGACCCCAGACCACACATTGGCTTGTGCACAACGGAATCCTATAGAGATAGGTCTATAATATTATGCAGGAAAAAAAGTCAAATGATGAAACTTGTTACTTATTAGTAAATTTTGCCGTAGATTAGTTACAGTAGCATATATGCTGGCCTAAACATCTCCCAATGCATACTACTGCATGGTATCTCCCTTGCATAGCGTCTGTCAAAATGATGGCTACAAATACTCTTTGATGTCCGAAGTCAATGTAAAGTAACACAGTGCCTAGAGAGATAATGACAATGGGTAAGGGACTGTTAGCCAATCAGATCACCATTTACAATTGAATTATTTCTGAGACTATCACATAAAATATCTGAATCATTGTTCTGATCCCTTTGACCATGTATTTCAGTCAATTTTTTGCTGCAATGTTTGTGTTGTAAACTACTTTGTGCATCGTCAAAAGTAGACGTTGAAGCTTGATATTTTTAATTGACGTTACATACAAAATGATTCAACTAGGCCTGTGGTAATTTTCCTTGGTTGGTTGCTTACAAACACTGCAAAGCATCCAGGGTAAATGTTCCATCAGTTACTCTATTGTTGGAAGTAGTCCCTGCTTCGCGAGCAACACAAAGAGCACAATTGAAGATTTATGCAATACACTCACTGAACAAGTTTACTAAACCAGCCAAGCAAGTTCATTTGTAAAACAAATCCAGTTCGGAGTTTCGATTTGAGAAAGTGGGGGATTGTGGGGTATATGGAAAATACACAACAAGGATCAGCATTCTTACAAATATATTTAGATCAAGAACACCGCTTACATGCTGTGTAAGAAAGTAGTCTTCCAAGATACACTCCAGTTTTGACTATGTGTTGTAGGTACAGTACGGCGATATGATTGTTTCTTCCCAGGCTTTGAGGATTTGCACATGTGCAGATAAAACTCTGAGGTTCGAACAGGCTTCTTTACATGTATGCAGTAATGAACTGTGCATAATTTAACGAGAGATCTGCACACTGTAGGTACAGGCAAGTAGGCAACTTGCAAGGTCAAAGAATGGAGCTCTACTAAGCTACTGAGTTGGCAAACAGGGGAAAATAAGGGCAGTTGAAAAAGGGGGTATGGTGGCAAAAGTCGGTTGAAAAAGTGGCAGCATGGGCAAAAAGAGGGGTGGGGTATGCCACCCCTGTAAAACAGCGATGATAGAGCACTGGCATCTGCCCTACATGTATATTGTGTCAGATTGTTCATAACATAAAGGCAGTGTTAAGATCACATTGTTAGCACTACACTATTAAAAATAGTTCATATAAAAATCGCAACTGGTGTTCGACCAGGACGAAAGCTTCTTTGCGGCACGCAACGTTTTTGCAGGACTCACGTCCCTGGGAGTGGGACATTAACTGTTTTTCTCTACTCTAGTAAATACTGTTAGGCTATGTCTAGCCTATACATAGCCAACAACAAACAGCCTATAGGCTCATGTACTGTGTGACTTGCTAGAGGCTCTAGTAGAGCATTCAACAGTGGCCTTACGCGTTCGGCCGAACCAGTTTCTTTCCCATCCCTTCCTAAACAACGAAAATGGATGCTTACCTAAAGCTTATTTTCGGATGAAACACCAATCGCAGACATGTTGTTAAAGTTATGTATGCATATTTTTTAACATTACTATACGTGTTGTCGTCAATACGCAGTTGTGGACCGGAGTCTACCCAGTTATAGTGCAGCAGGACTGTTAATGTGTGTGTTGTATTCTGTATATAATATGATCGACCCTGTGTACAGATCATTGTACCAGCAATGACAGAGAAAAGATAGACACCCCCACCAAAACGAAGTGATTATTCGCAGGGCAGCCCGGCGAATAACGTACACAGACACCTTATTCGCAGGGCTGTGACGATTTTGAAAATAGGTTTGTTATTAGGTTTGCTATTGATACCAGTCAGTTTAGGGACCTTGAAAAAGCCAGTCTTTTGGGCCCAAATAGTCTTAGCCACTTCATAAGCTAATTTTTGGAGCCCCAGCAGTTCAAGTTTAAAAGCTTATTTTAAGGGAGCTTATCTTGGGATTCCCCAAAAGCCAATATTGCCTGAAAGCCAATATGGTCAAAGGTGTGACACCCCCCCCCCACCTCCCACACCTTTACATGCAAATGAGCAGTCACTCTGCAAAAACAAAGGTGAAAGTGATCGAGGGATGACATTTTTATGTTGGCGGTACTAATGCTAGACTGGTTCAATCTTAAGGCCCTAGGCTCCCAAAACCAATCCTAACAGCATTAAGATAGGAATCCCAAAGGCCAATAAATTCCTCAAAATATAGAGGCTCCCAATTAAGACTCTCAAAAAGATAGCTGGTGCCCAAAAGCAAACTCGAATAGCCCCAAAAGCAAACTCGAATAGCCCCAAAAATTACTGAGCCCGTTAACCCAGTCTAAGGCTGCCCTGTGAATAAGGTGTATGTGTCTGGCTTTTCGCAGGGCAGCCCTGCAAATAAGATGCTTGTGTCTGGCTATTCACAGGGCTGCCCTGCGAATAAGGTGTATGTGTCTGGCTATTCGCAGGGCTGCCCTGTGAATAAGATGCTTTTGTCCGGCTATTCGCAGGGCTGCCCTTTGAATAAGGTGTATGTGTCTGGCTATTCGCAGGGCAGCCCTGCAAATAAGATGCTTGTGTCTGGCTATTCACAGGGCTGCCCTGTGAATAAGGTGTATGTGTCTGGCTATTCACAGGGCTGCCCTGCGAATAAGCCCCACCCCACCAAAAAAGTGAAAGCGAAAGTGGATGCTCTAACCACGATTCTATTAGACTACTGGTTAGTAAATCGCTGACAAGAAATACAATTGTGAAAAGATTGAAGAGGTTGTTGGATCTGCCATCGTTGTATTGAAAGTGCGGTGATTTTAATGGCTTTAGAAGCGACATAAGAGACAACATTTCTACGAGGGAATGGTGTAACGAACTCGTGTGTATTTACAACGTTAATAGCATAACAAAAAAACACGTGACTTGGGAGCACACAACTAACACCCCCACTTGCTCTCATAATAATAAACATCCTTGTATGAAAATTACTTTAAAGCAATATGCATATTGTAACTTCTTGTGTTCAGAGTGTTCAAATGTTAAATACATCAGTTACCAAACAGGAATCGCTTGAACTTGTTGATCTTTGATTTTGTTGCTGGTTTTGTAAAATTATCTGCAACCATATCCTCTGTTGGGCAATATGTAATGTTAACCTTACCCTCATTGACCATTGTACGAATAAAATGGTACTTGACATCAATGTGTTTTGATCTTTGTCGGTGAACAGGATCTTTACTCAATGAAATAGCACCCTGGTTATCTTCAAAAATATTAGTACAGTGAAAAATTTTCTTGTCCATACCATTCAACAAACTTTCTTGTGTTGTAGCTGCCAATGCCATGTATTCAGCCTCACAAGTGGATAATGCAACTGTTGGTTGCTTCTTAGATTTCCATGAAACGAGTGGACCATCCCCAGTCAAACTAAAACAATAACCAGTTGTACTTCTTCTGTCCTCCACTGAAGATGCCCAATCTGAATCACTGTAAGCAAGTAACCTTAAGGGTTGACTTGATTTCTTGAAGCATAATTTGTGATCAATTGTACCTTTTAGATACCTAAGAACATGTTTGGCAGTATTCATGTTCTCTGCTTTAGGTTCTGACAAATGCTGTGACAATCTACTTACCACCCAACTTAGGTCTGGTCTAGTGCATGTCATGGCATAAATCAAACTTCCAACTATTTCACGGTAATTCTTTGGATCAACAGCTTCACTACTGTTACATTCCAATTTCTGTTCACATGGAGTGGATCTGGGCTTACAGTTTACCATTCCAAATCTTTCTAGCATTTTGCTGATATATTTGTCCTGGCTCATCTTGATTTCTCCCTCCTTTTGCTCAAAATGGATTCCAAGAAAATATGATATCTTACCCAAATCTTTCATTCTAAATTTCTTCTGCATAACTTCCTTGAACTGATTTAGCAAGTGTGTGTCACTAGCTGCCATAATCAGATCATCAACCCAAATAATGACTATGATCATGTCATTTTTAATCTGCTTCTTGTAGACACAATGATCTGATGAATTTTGAACAAAATCATTTTCAACAAGGTACTCATGTAATACTTTATTCCAATTTCTACCTGACTGTTTCAACCCATAGAGTGATTTCTTTAACTTATAAACCAACTTTTCTCCTGTGTCTGATAAAACTTCAAAGCCTTCTGGTTGCTCTAAATAGATTTCTTCAGCAATAGGAGCATGCAGGTAAGCAGTTTTGACATCCATCTGATGAACAATCAGATCATTTTGCACTACCAGTTGCATTAAAATCCTAATTGATGTGATATTAGCTGTCGGGGCAAATGTTTCTTTGTAATCTATCCCCTTCACCTGATTGTAACCCTTGGCGACATATCTTGCCTTAAATCTCCTTGTACCTTCAAAATCCTCTTTAATTGCATACACCCATTTTCCCCCTACTGGATGTTTACCTTCAGGTAAAGTTGTTATCTCAAATGTATCATTCTCCCTTAATGAATTTAGCTCTTCTTCCATGGCATTTTTCCATGTTGATATATAAGGTGAATTTACCGCTTCCTTGTACGTTTGGGGAATTCCACATACTTTATAACAGTAATCAATACCAGTCATAATAGAATCTCCATCTTCAACATGTGATACATACTCATCTAAGTATTTGGGAGATTTTCTCTCCCTCTTGGGGTAGTAACGTCCTTGACTTACATCACCCATACTTCTTTCACTGTGGTTTTCCTCTGAACCACTTTCCTTTAAAATTTCTCTTGTTATTTCTCTTTGAGACACATTTGTCTTACTTCCATTATTGTTTTCAGGAACATGAGCATCACCACTAGACTCCCCACATGTGTATTGTTGAGGAAACAACTCAACTTCATCATCCAATACATCAGTTTGGGTTTGTTTCTCAATACCTCTTTTCTTACAGAACTTGACCAGCCTGTTTTTAGACACCTTTCCACTGTTTGCATGATACACTAGGTATGCAGGACTATTCTTGTCATACCCAACAAAAATTCCTTTCTCACACCTAGAATCTAGTTTCTTTGGGTCGTGCTTATACGCATAACACTCTGATCCAAATATCCCCATTTTGGATAGATCAGGTTGGTTCCCTGTTAACATGTGATAAGGGGTTTGCTTAATGCGGTTGTTGAAACATCTGTTTCTAATATGGGCAGCTGTTTGGACTGCGTATGTCCACAAGAACTTGGGCAAACCCTTGTCTATTAATAGACACCTCCCCATTTCAAAAAGAGTTCTCCACTGCCTTTCAGCGGTACCATTTTGGTGGGGAGAGTACGGTGAAGAGGTTTCATGCCTTATGCCCATTTTCCTTAGTACTGACTCAAAAGCATTCCCTGTGAATTCTGAACCATTGTCAGACCTGATACACTTTACTTTGCCATAAGGTGCACAATCTGCCAAAAACTTTTCCAATACTAATGCAGTGTCACCCTTGTTTCTAATGAAATAAACAAATATGGCTCCTGAATAATCATCGGTGAATGTTGCTGCATATTTGAACCCATCCTTAGCTACAGGGTTAATAGGTCCTGCTAGGTCTGTGTGAACCAACTCTAGGGGTGTGGTGGCCTTAGCATCTAGTTTTCTACTCCTACTGTTTACAAATTTTCCTTGAGTGCATGTGTCACAATCAAATGTTGACTTATCAACTTCACCTTTAATTTTCATACCTTTGACTACATCTTGTAATTTAAGAATATCTTCAAAATTACAGTGTCCTAAAATTTCATGCCATGTATGAACATCATATACAGCGTTAACTCTGTCACCTACTATTTCTTCGTCCACAACGTTCAGGTAGTACAATCTTCCTTGTTCTTTCATGTTGAACGTAGTACCATCTTTGTGGGTAAGTATGTTGCATCCTTGCTTGAAGGTCACTGTGGCTCCATTGTTGGTGGCAGCTTTAACAGAAAACATGTCCTGTGGGTAGGAAGGGATATACAGTGCCGCTTCCAGCATAGATTCTACATTCTTGCCTTCTGTACTTAGCAAGGTAACTTGGGCGTTTCCACGTTTTAGCGCTACATTATTTTCTCTTGTCCCATCAGCTAGCTCCATGTAGTGGTTTTCTGGATGGAAAGTATTGTCAAAAGAAACAAATTTTGATAGATCTGTGATTATATGTGATGTAGCTCCACAATCTACCATTAAGGTTCCTGGCCCTCCTCTTTGACGTATGTTGCTTGTATTGTTGCCAGCCTTGAATGAGAATGTGTGATCTTCTTCTCTAGTTTCGGTCTGTTCCGCTGTTTGCTTTGCCTTGTCCTTGCGGTTATGTCTTCTGCAAGTTTCATCACTGTGTGTGGAACTGTTATGGTATTTACACCATCTTGGCAATTTGGTTTGAGACTTGTTACTTGTTTGAAGCTTATACGGGCACAATCTAGCAATATGTCCCTCATTTCCACACTGATAACATGTAAGTCTCCCTTTAATTCTTCTACTTCCAGTGGGTACTGTACCTGTACTTCCTGCCTTCATGACGTTGTCAGATTTGTCATGCGACTCGACTCGGAATTTCTCAGTCTCCTCAAAACTTCTCAATTTGCTTTTGAATTTGGTAAAAGTAATCTCATCATTGCTCTGTGTGATGTGAATAGCAAAGGGTTTGAAAGACTCTGGCAATCCTTTTAAAATCATTGCTATCAATAACCCATCACTTAGGGTCTCTTTTGCATTACGTAGGGCTGTAATGGCTTTTTCTGCCCTAATTATGTAATCAGTAATGCTCTCGTTTGGTCCTTTCTTGAGAGAGGTTAGCTCAGTGTACAGCGTAATGATACGGGGCTTTCCCTGGTTCGAGTAATGTTCTCTCAGTATCTTTAGGGCTTTCCTTCCATCATCGGCAGCATCTCTCATTACCAACGACAGGCTTTTATCATCTAAAAACTGTATCAGTTCAGCATAGCATTCTTCGTTCTTACCTACGACATCATTAACGTTAGGCTGTCCACTGCCAGCCTCACCTTCGGGCGGTACGTCTAGACCTAGTATGGTATCTTTCAGTTTCATCATACGTAGATGTCCGAGAAATTTCGTTTCCCACAATTCGTATTCATTTTCGTCCCCGTTGAAGCAAAGTCTCTGCCATCGACTTCCTGGATCACGCCTGGGCCCATAACCTGTTGGATCTGCCATCGTTGTATTGAAAGTGCGGTGATTTTAATGGCTTTAGAAGCGACATAAGAGACAACATTTCTACGAGGGAATGGTGTAACGAACTCGTGTGTATTTACAACGTTAATAGCATAACAAAAAACACGTGACTTGGGAGCACACAACTAACAGAGGTGATATTTTTCAAGAAATTGTACCAGGCAAATGTAACCAAAACGCAGCAAAATTATTTCTACCCGTTGCCAGAGAAAGCGAGTGTTAATTTGAATCCAGTTTCTATATATAAAAATTATAAATGTGTCTTTTGGGGTCCAAAATAGTTGCAAGTTTAAAATGTTTTTAAACTTTGTTCTTGGACGAATCCAGGACTTTAGAATGGGGATCGATGTGGCCTGGTACCGTTGATGCGAAGTTCCGTATATGAGGTTCATGACCTAACATTTTTTATAAAAGCCCAGTCACATTTCACCGGATTGCAATAACGGAGAGGGAACGAAGACAAAAAATGGCACTCCGTTGATGTACGTTAGTATCCGTTTAGTCTGCGGTTCTCCTCCGTCCGTCTACGTTTCATTACCGGGAAGGTCCGGTTTGTCCGGTGTCGATTTTGAACATGCACAAACCTTGGAACGGACATCCACCGAAAAATGTCTCCGTTATTTAGTTTGTTACTAATCCGTTATGCTTCCGTTTTATCAGTTTCTCACGCGTTTTGTTCGTTCTGTATGCGTTTGGCATACTGTATTTCTCCGTTCGTCTCTGGTTATTGCTATTGCTCACCGGATCATTAACGGACAAAGAACGGATGAAACGTAGAAGTACAGTACCTATACCGTATATTCGACGGACGCTAACGTAGAAATAACGGAAGTGCAAAGGAATAGAACTGACAATGAACAGATAGGTAACGTACGTTACACGGAAGAAACGGAAGAACTCAGGCCAGGAAAGTATAACAGACGGACATAGAACGGAGATGCAGCGTACCTCCACCCTTGTCCACTCCAAGCGTCCCACGCCTCATTCTGCTCCTATAACCTCTACCGTCAACACCTACATCATGGACCCTTCAGAAAGATTCAAGCTTCAGACCACAGTGTCAGCTTTATAAGCACAGATGCTTATCATTGAAGCCAACATCAAGACCAATGAACAAGTCAGGAAGAGAAGGAAGAGACGTGCTCGGCGTAAATGCTGGTCTAGGGCCTTGCTGGGTTCACAGAGAAGACGGCAGTTTGGTCTTTATGACCAAATAATGCAGGAGCTGCGAATGGAAGACCAAAATCTTTCATCAACTTCATGAGAATGCCCCCTGATTTTGAGGCACTCCGGAGGCCCAGGTTTTAGACCGTTTCTTCTCCGTTGCTAGTCCAGTATCTCCGTTACTTTTCCGGTACTCCTACGTTTTGTATGTTCTTTATCCGTTAATTGTCCGTTGTAAATTCGTTACTATCCGTTGGTGTTCGTTAGTTCGTTCGTTGTTCATCCGTTGTTCGTCCGTTGCTGTCCGTCCCTTGTACGTTTGTAATCCGTTTTCACCGTTGAACGTCCGGTACGTTGCAACCCCCAGATGCATGCGCGACAACTTTTGCCAACGGAAATAACCGGATGACTGTTTTTCGCGCGTACTCTTGTCCGTTCGTGCAATCCGGTGAGATGTGACTGGGCCTTTAAGAGAGAGTACATTCTGATGCACATTTAGGCTACAAATTAGGTCTTTAATTGGATCTACTTATAATTGTGTGTTTAGATCATTGAGAAGTTAATTGTACAGTTTCTCATGTCGTACAGTAAATGCTTAAAGTGTTTTCCTTTGTTTTTTTTTACATGTCTGAAGTAACAATAATTATTTCGGCAAGTAAGCTGCTATACTACTAAAAATCGACATTCTTCTCGACATTAAGGGGAGAATTTGCTGCTAAAAATAGGGCAAACAGTGTTTGTGTTTGATTTGCGTTATTGTGGGGGATTATTTTCCATCTTCGCCGATATTTATTTTCAGTAATCCATGTTACTAATGTTACTTTTGTGGTTCTAAACGTGTTGCATTAAGCTTGCTGACAGAGGACTTAGAGGCATTGAAGAATCGCCCCAAACCGCGTGCTGCCCTCTGAAAAAGTTAGCTTTCCGTTGCCTGCAAGTGAAGTTTTTTTTCTTGGCGCTACAAAATGCAGACAGTAATGAACGACTTATATGAAACCTGAGATGTACATCGCTGCTATGTACACTGTGTTGTGGGTATTGACCGTAGCTGCATGTATTGACTGTACCCTAGTGTCTAATTACCGACGGTAGCAAGCTGTGTGTATATTTTCTTGGATCGATGGTGGTGTCTAACATTACTGTTACACCTCATTCGAAACTAGGCCTATACGTCAGATTATTGGCATCAGACGTTTCTTTGTGCGTGAGTCTTCACTCCCTTTGAAAGGTTACCAGCACCTCATCCATCTTCCTAAAATACAGAACCTTCTTGTTATAATATAAAGATCATGCAGTTAATTTTACGCTTGCCAATTTACAATGTCTACTCGAAAGCTTGTTAAATTCATATCTATATATTTCTCATGATTTCTCTGTTATTGATCCCCCTCTCTTGGTAACTCCTTACAAGGAAAATCCACCTGTAGATTGTACGTGTAGACAACAACCAGATTTACCCCCTCTCTACTGGCGAGGACACCCTTCCCTCATAAACCAAACGTGACGTCATGCTATTTCACTCGTTACTGTGTACAAACCTTTGCGAGTCCCGTCTTCCCCATGTCACAATCTTAAATTAAGAAAGTAGCTATGTACGTGATTCCATAACCTTGGTCCTTAGACTATGAGAACCAGTCGTTATTGGAGTTGATAGGTGTCGCACCATAATTGATTGTTCCATTGACTTACACACTAAACTCGTCACTTTCAAGACCCGCCAAAGCATAGATAGAAGTTTTCAACTGGCATATCCTACCATGGGCGGCGATTATGGGGGGGGGGGGATATAGTATCTAATATCCCCCCTCCCCCATATTTGGTGGCATATCGTTTTTTATGTGGCTATAAATTGAAAATAATGCACGGTGAGATTATTTATCCAAATCATATTTGGCGGTGGCTGTCACATTAGAATAGTATAATTTAGTTAATTTGAATTTTTATGACAGAAGAAGTCAATCTGTCAGCTGTTTATTTCAGAAAGTTTTTTCAAGTAACTTTAACTTAAGTCAATCCTGGTTGTTGTTGTTGTTGGAAAGTAGTATCCAGGGATGTAGGACAATTTACATAAACCTAATCCCTCTATTCACTACAAAAATACAGGGTAGCATAATTGAGTATGTATACAAAAGAAACATCACCAGGTCAGGGCATAGTTAATATAATACAAAGGTACAGGGTAGCATAGCATAGCTAGTGCACACAAAAGAAACCTACCAGGGCAGGACATAGTCAAGATGACAATGTATTGTATTGCCAAGTTATACTAATTGATGCACTAGTAATTATGCGTGACATCACATCCAGCCAGTGAAGTGAGTGTTGGATAAGATTTTTATTCACTCTCCAAAATACCATCATCGGATTGAGTCCTGCTATATCTCTTAGCTGAAAAAGACGGAGCTACAGTAGTGTGATTTTCATATCATGGGGCACAGGATCCTATATATAGGATACCTGTATTGAAGCCTGGGCTAGTATACTGTAATTTATAACTGGCATTTAACTGTGAAATCTGAAAACACAATTATTTCCTGGAGACTCCAGATTCATTCAATATGTAGTGTTCTGGATAGGGCAGCTTGTCGGCAGCGTTGGAATGAGAGTACACTACCTGACCGGATAAAATATAGCTGTATTGCAGAGCTCGTCTGACAGTTTAAGAACTGGCACCATTTGCCACTCTCCTCACATTGAGTCGAAGACCGGAAGCTTTTGAGGATAGTTTGAGGATAGATTGAGGACAGTTTTTTTTACCGACTTCGACTATAACACCTACCACAACCTGATATCAGCAACCGCATGTCAACAAGTATTGTCAACATCTTTAGGCAATATTCGTCATAGTGACAACTCAGAATTCATTTTTTTTTTAAGATAAATGTTAAATCAGAATTTCATGATGTAAAGGGGGGAAAGCTCTTCAGACTAGAAGAGGTAATCTCATTCTTTTATAGAGAAAAGAATGTCCTATAAATATATATATTAAGACTAAATTTATACGTACCAGTTTGCTCTCTCGCAATTGAAAAAGATCCAGGGGTATCAAAACTTTGGAAAGTCTTAAACTTTTCAGTAGTTAAGCTAAATCTAGCATATGTCATCCTCTGGTAAAGATTGCGCCAAAGCAATCCGTTATCTTTAAGTATTCAGGAGTCATATGTGTTCTTAAGCAGTATTACAGAACGAACGTTGTAACCTTTATTTTCCATGTTCCTTTTTTTTATTATTTTAAGGAGAAAGTTCCTCCTCAATAAATACATATTCACTTAAGAAGTTGAATTTTATAAAACTTGTTCTGTATCATTAGTTGGAGTATTTCTTTTCTACATTGCATATTGATTTTGGATAGCCGCTAGGCGAATGTGTCGCATTGCCACTTGCTTTCTTTTTGTGGGTGAGAGTGGCTAAAACTTCATCCAACACATGCTTTATGAGGTAAATAAATGTCGTTTCTGTGACCTGTGACCGTACGCATGTTGTCACTCATGATTATTATCATGTCTGTACATCTCTTGTGTATGAGTGCAAGTACGTACAATCATATATATGATCTACATCGATATGGGTTCACTGGGTTTCCATTTGGCCTGTTTCCTACAAGATTTCTAACCGCAGGTGCGTAGCCAAGGGGGGGGGGGGGAAAGGGGAAGACCACCCCACTCGGGCATAGTTTTTGTATTTTTTTATGATATCGAAGTTTTATAGTAGCCGTTATAAGAGGTTTTAATATGTGTACACCAATAAATTAACTGTGTCTGAATTTTCGAAAATTCCCTGACCAACATTCTTCTTCATACTTCCCTCTACTCGTGCAATTTTGACCGTTCTATTAGGGGTTGAAGGGGGTTTTCTATATTGGTTGTCCATAGATGAATTTTGTGCAACATTATGGGTATGTTTTGAAGTGAATTTATTATTCAAATTCTGAAAAAATAATGGGCGTAAAACCTTGAAAAAGTGGGGCTGACGGGTATTGTGGGCCGTTACGTAGAATTACCTACAAAAGCAATGATCCACAGGATATGCGATGAGGTCGAACATGATGCATGACAATCTTGAAAAAGGTTATGGATGAAAAAAAAACTATTGGGAAAAACTTGGTTCTAAGGGAAAAGTGTACATCTGGTTGGTCATTTGCAAGCCCGAGAAGTGCCATTTCCGGTGATCTGGGGGGCTATCAAAACCAGAAATTTTCTTGTACGCTGCGGGCCAACCAATGGTGGCGCTCCGCTTTGATAGTAATTTGCGCCCCCGGGTTAGAAAATCCTGGGAGCGCAGCTGTATATATATATACACAAAATCACGAAGCACGCGAACAATTTGGGGGATGAAAGTTGCTATGCGCCTGCATCCGAGCAAATGTTCCCCCCCCCCCGCCCAATATTTGAAACAAATCGCCGCCCCTGTATCCTACCCACTACATGCTAGTTGTGATTTTGGCTAATCATGGCACTTGCAAACTTCCATATCATGACCGCTTAGATTTTGAGCTGGAAGAGGGGCACGTTTAGCATACTGAACCCAAACTCTTCCATCTGCGCGCATGGAGTAATATCAACGTTTTAACCAAAGATTTTTCTAAAGTGGTTTATATCACCTTCGATCCTCCCTATTTTCACACCATCTGTACTTTAAATTATTCGCTTTCATATAAAGGCAGAACAACCAATGATGGTAATTGATAATATGCTAAAACAAACATTACATTAGTTAATTTAGCTCCATTTTCCGACAATGGTTAACTTTTCAAACATTACATTAGGTAATTTTAGCTCCATTTTCCGACAATGGTTAACTTTTCAAACCTTACATTATGTCATTTTAGCTCCATTTTCCGACAATGGTTAACTTTCCAAACATTACATTAGGTAATTTTAGCTCCATTTTCCGACAATGGTTAACTTTTCAAACCTTACATTATGTCATTTTAGCTCCATTTTCCGACAATGGTTAACTTTCCAAACATTACATTAGGTAATTTTAGCTCCATTTTCCGACAATGGTTAACTTTCCAAACATTACATTAGGTAATTTTAGCTCCATTTTCCGACAATGGTTAACCTTTCGAGCTGATGTACACAAGTCTAATAATGGTGTGGTATCTTTACCAATAGAAATATGTTAAAAGGCAAGTTTGATTCACCATATTTTCAAGGAAAGTATTTTAACAGTACTGGAATGTTTTGCAACAAACGGGCAATTCCTAATTACATTTGCCCCCCCCCCCCAAACATTTTTCAACAAGGCACTTTTTAGTCACAAAAATGGAAAAGGGTTACTTTATGTTTCCAAAATGATGCACTTCAAGGTCTTCACAAAACTGTTTGGTGGGGGCAGGGGGTAGGGGTGGGCGGTCGTCTCTGTCACCCCATGAGAGGGAGAGGCTAGTGTTCCACTATTGCATTTTATAATTGTGAAACTTTTTCAGAAGGAAAAAAATCCAGTTTTTACGAAAATAACTGAAATTTCGTTTTTGCTAAACAGACACTAGAGTTGCTGTCGAAACTACATAAAAATTCCCAACTTCCAAAACAATTTTTGCTCACTCTTCTCCAAACAATTTAAACTTTCCTCTAGTGATGTTCCTGCTCTCAAAATGAAAAAAAAAATGAGGATGCAAAACAAAACAAATTTGTGTTTAGCTTTCAAAACTGTTTAGCTTTCAAAACATTTATTTAAGTTAGCTACTTACTCTGTTCAAAAGATTTCACCCTTACAAGGCACTACTGACATTTAGTGTACACACATATGACCATCGGACAAACAAAAACATAATCAAAGAAATATAGTATCTTTTAATTAAGAAGACCTTAAAACAGCTAGAAATTCCTGATATTTAAAAAACGAAAACTTAAACAGACACATACCTGTATCAGACAATTGTCAAACATAAAATTCCTCTCGATCTAGAAACAGTAGTATCTGGAGCACATTTTTATTGAAAAGTTAAAGGAAGCCTATCTAGCTCTCTCATCCTGCCCTATCCCCCCCCCCCCACCTCTCCTTTGTTTGTAAATAGATGTACAAAACACATCAGTCCAATATTTTCCTCTTTGAGGAAGACAGGAAGACAATTTTCTTTCATTTCTTTAGATTTTCCTGAAAAATCAAGACACAAATGGGCACTTTTACTTTAATTAGAAGTGTCCAATTTTATTATTGAAATTTATCCTTTTTCTATATTTTGTTTTGTTGTACAATTAAACAAAAATCATTTTGTTGAAAAGGTTAACACTGTTGTAACTAACTAATTACCCTATTGTTGACAAAAATTGGCCAGGTGAATAGAATCGAAGTTAGAAAAATTATGTATTTCTGGAAGGAATTCAACCAACCTTTAAATTAGTATTATCCATCAACAACTCACACTTTTAAATCACATTTTAAAATCAGTTCCTATAAAAGTAAAGATCACCAATAAAAGGAATCGCAGAAAACAGCAAAAAATATTAAATTGAATTAAGTTTACCATAAACTTGCCCATGTGACAAACAAATAAGTATTTCTTATTTAAGTTAAACTTTACTTTATGGACACTATTTAAGCACACATCTGAGGGAGCAAATGTTTCCACTTGTTAATTACTTTTCATTCAAAATGACTAATTGATTACTAAGAAATTATCAACACCAGGTGGTCCTATTTCGTTTCAATAAATACACACCAAACTTGTCACCAAAGTGATTTCGATAAGACATCTTGACAATAAAGGCGGTCAACAAAATCATATCACAGGATTTCTTAACATTCTTAAAATGTTAAAGGCCATGACCTTTCCAGGGCAAAGTTAAGAAATCCATGACCCTCACAAAATTAATCAGATATGGAACAAATTTGCAGACAGAAAAGAACAAAGACTTGAGCAAAATATAATTTTAGGAAATCGTGTCAACTTTCAATGACTTGACACCTTACTTTACTCTTTCCAAGCCTGCAAATCGATTTTCAAAGTTTCATGACTTTTTCTATAACCATGAAACTGTGCATGCCCTTATTCAGGTAGCATTGAACAATTACACTGGGTAATAGTGACAGAATATCAAGTTTAATTCACTGATATAAGCCAAGAACAACCACCAAACTTTAAGATTACTGTCTGTTTTTTTGGCCAAAATAGATTTTTTATTCTCTCCTCACTACGTTTCTTCGGTAAATTGCAAAGATACTCCATATTTGCAGATGAAAAAAATTACAAGAGCAAACCATTTATTGTACAACATCTACTTAACACTAGGATGGTTTCATCCATATATTGTATATAGTAGGCTACCTGTAAACTATTAGTATTCAAAACTAACTGATATTCAATCTTGTGCACTTGACTGAATCCTTGCACATTTATGGTAAAAACACAAAAGTACTTTCCTGTAGGAATGTTCAATTTAAAGCAAATAAATTTCTCAGTAAGGAAAAATGCCTTGAGGTGCGTAGCTAACTACTTGTCAAAGCTTGCAAATGAGTAACCATTTATGATTTATTTAAAAGCATATTTGGCGATCACTAATAAACACCTATAAATGTCTACTACAACCAGTTAACAAAAGATCCAAATTGTCAAAACATTTTCATGTACAAAATTTCAGTCTGAAAACCACGTTATACCCAAACTTGTCATAAATTTCAAGATTAAGGAATCTTGAATATGTAACTGTACATCTAAAAATGCAATGAAAGAATTATTTACATCTGATAATGAAATCAAAACATTATGTTTATCTTTCTTATATCTCAAATTTGTAAAATTTCGGATAAAAGTGTTTCTTATCCTTTATTTCATTTCATGTGAAAAGAAAAAACAACTTTCTAATCTAAGGTCAATGTTGGCATAGATTCCAAACTAACAAAATCCTAGTTAACAAAATCTGTAAATAAAAACTTGTGGCATAAGTAGTACACTCCATGGGCAAAATGTTTAATGGTTTTATCTTGTTGTCCGAGGGACAACCAGATCTTGCATTTTGGTTGTCTGATAAAATGTTCAAAAATAACAATGTTCAATATATACACTGTAGGAGAGATGTGTAGGTTTGGTGAACAGAACACCAGCTTTAGGGTGTGATACCAATTTATCACTTTACCTAGTTGGGGGTATTTAGTTATATTGCAATCTGAATTTGATGTAAACAACTGGTTGTCTACTGCACAACCTCCACAGCTGATTTGGGTAGTCTGAATAGAAATTTGGTAACCTCGGACGTCCATTAAAAATTTCCCCTGCTACAGCCATTACATGTTATACATGAAATCTTGCCACTGGAACAAAACTGAACTACCTGGTTTAATTACCTAATTAATTAATTACATAAAAACTGAAGCAGTTCTGAAATACCAGATGCAAAACCACCATACAAAAACAACAATAATTTTTATTTCTTAAAGTTAGTTTTGTTTCTTCTTGTTTTCTAAAAAGGAAAAAGATTAAAAAAAAATATATAAAATGGGGAATGAACAAGCTGACTTGAGCATTTTCTAAAAACTGCAGAGAATATTGTCATCAAAATGGAACATTGTTTTCCAAGTTAGGGTAACAAAAAAGTTTTTAAATGTGCAGATATATATTGTAATTATCGAAACAAAACATTTTCATACTCTTATGTATTGTAAATTGCTCAGCCAAATATTTCCAGTCTCTTACAAGCTTAAATATACAAAAAAGGGGGACCTAAAGGAAAAACAAACAGTTCATTCTTTCAGAGTTTGGATAAAAAGTATCAACGGATGCACTCAATAAAATCATTCTGCTCTCTTAGACAAAAATTGTATGGGACGACATAAGCTAAATATTTTCAGCTTACAAAGGATATATGTGCTTTCAGCCACTTTTCAAAGTTCAACGTGAAGTCATTCTATGAAAGTTTAAAACAAATATCGAATGGACATTTACATGCCATGCTGTCTAGAAGGTTTTTTATGGAAAGTAAAACGATTTCAAAATGGGCATTTCACTTCAGTTCCCAAGAATGGAATCAAAATTTGTCAGAATTTTAAAGGGAATGACAAACAAAGCCTTTCAAAACAAAAAAAAATTAGAAATAATTAAAATCAACAACAGCTTGAGAACAATAGCCTTAAGACACTTCCAAAATGCTAAAAATGTTCCACTTCAAGCCACAAAATGGCATGTATTTTGGGAAGTTGGATAGAAATGGAATTGTTAGAAAACATGTACACCCACTGAACTGGCATCAAATTTGTTTTGGCCTTCCCCATACCATCACAATGCTTGAAGACCTTAAAGCCAACACTCACAGCCACCATATTAACATTTGCTCAGTCAGTCAGTCTAACGGATGGAATGTAAGTGAAAAAATTTATGAATTGGTCTCTAGCCATGAAGTTAACAAAAAATGACTGTGGAAGTGTTAAACCTTATAGGGTTGTCAATTTCTAGAGATCTCCCCTCCCCATCCCTTCCCCCAAAAATGTTGCAAAAAATATTTTTGCGACATCTTAAATAGAGCTTGGGCACTTATGCCAAACAGCTTCACCCCCCTATCCCCCCCCCCCCCCCCGCAACCGTCCTCTTACTAGGAGACTGCAAGCAGGAATGTAACAGGCACTTCAGGTTATTTTGCAAGGCACTTATTTCTTAATACATAAACATGTGTAAATGTTGTTAATAATCTCTTGCACACATTACACATGTTGCTGAATATTTACAAAGCAAGGTGATTTGCATTATCAACCAAAAGATATAAATATACAAGAATTTGTCTCATGATTATGCAACACCTGCTATGAATATGCAACATATAACCTCTACAAATTCATTGCTTGTTTTTTTTTACAATGTATTCCGTGGCTTCTTGGTTAAATTTTTACATTGCTGATAATCAGTACCCTGTCAATCTCTGAAAGAAAGAGAAAAAAAAAGAGATTTCTGAAGAATGTTCACTTTTTTTTTTAATTTTTAGTTCTGATCATATCAGAGGTGATCTCTTCAAGACGAAAGAGTTTCATTAATCATCGCAGCAGCACCGTCATAGTTTGATTCGTCGTAAAGTACACCTGCGAAAGAAAATGAAAATAGTAGTGTTACTTAAAGATGGCCAGGACATTTACTTGAAACTTGAACAAACATGGTAAAGTTTCAAGAAAGTTTTATGAATATGAGCAAGTGGTGTGTTACAAAAGAAAAATAATATAATAATAATAATAATTCTTTGAATTATCAAAAATATTCAAATAAATCAAAATTTTCAACATGGTAACAAAATTTCTGTACAAAAACTGGTGCGAAACTTTGCATATATCGGTATAGCTCATTAACCATCTTGAACAGTTTTTGTTTTTTTTATTGCTACCAGACTCCAGAAAACCGATTCTCTGTCGAAATCTCCTTTGCATTTATCATTTCTCTCTCAGCTGTTACGGTTTTAGCTTTTTTCCCCTTAAAAAAAGTTCACCTGTTCATCTCTTGCCCCCACATTCAACCACATCATTTCTCCCTAATGGGATCATGTTCAACACACACTTTCTCAATGGAGGAGGAATTCAGTTTGGACAAATTACAAAAACAAAGACATCTGTTCCGGTTCATTTTTCAAATTTTGGAGATGCAAAATGGCTTCCCACAGAAAGAGGAAAGGCATTATTTGAAGATGAAGAATTAACACACTGGGACCAGCCCCCTCCCCCCTCCACCCCCATTCCCCCAAAAAGAAAAGTGGAATCTGCGGGAAGTGAATTTCTGTTGTCAAACATTGATATTTTGTATATATAGTAGTGCACTGTCATTTAAAATCTTTGTTGTACATGTGCAAGCTGTAAAACACTGAAAAATATGTACCGTGTACGTAAGGGGTTCTCAGTTAAATTTGTATGAGTGCCAGCGAAGAAGAAAAAAACACACCTCTCACAATAATGGGCCAGACCGTCCCCAGACGGAATGTAAGTTCAACTATATAGCAATATGGAGCTATAAGCATGGTAGTGCTGATAAAGTGCTCCAGAGTACAAAATATACCGATCAGTATCAGATTGTGCGCAAATATTTTATTTTTATTTTTTTTTATTCTCGTGGAGCCCAGATTGAAATTTATCCCCAGGCCAACCAGATTTTTGACCACACCCCATTTAGCTACATCTTTTGAGAACCCCTGGTGTACCTGCAATGCATGCCGTCATGAAACATGCGATACAACCAGCCGTCAGTGCTCGTATGGAGACCTCCGCCAAGTCTTTCCTTCTCTCCGGTATCAGAGGGGTGAGACCCCCCAGCTGTACCCCTATCGCACTCACATTGGAAAAGCCACAGAGAGCATAGGTAGTAATGACCTCTGACCTCAGCTGCAGGCAAGGATATAAAGGAAAGGACAGAAAATGTAAGAAGGCTTACCTGCGACACAGGCAGTCATGAAGCAGGCGACAGACCCGGCTATCAGGGCCCTGATCGCGATATCAGCAAGGTCACTCTTCCTTGTGGGGGCCAGAGGTATCAGACCCCCCAATTGGATACCGATAGAGCCTATGTTGGCAAAGCCACAAAGTGCGTAAGTAGCGATCACTTCCGAGCGAATCTGTGATTAGGCAGATGAGGAGCAAAACAGAGAATACACATAGCAAAGCGGTTAAAACGTTAGTTGTTCATGCACATGAGAATCATAATTATAATAATTGAATTATTTGCATTGCTTACTCTTCTGACAATGCAATATAATTAGAGCAAGACTTTATGGTCTTGAAGGGGATAAAAAGTGTTAGATAAAATGAAAAGAAAACATTAATCTCAAATCATTACAAAACCTATTTGGAAGCCTTGGGGATTTGGTTCCCCCTCTTCCACTTCAAAACATGAATTTTCGTCGAGGAAAGAAGTTAAATTCGATTGTTCGTATTCCATAACTCCCACTGTGCAGTTTTGAAATTTAATAGGAAAGTGACTGAACAAGACTATTCCTCTGACCAATAGGATATTCCCGCAAAGTTATTTTAAACTACTCAAGTTGTTGGTTGCCAAACAGGAAATTCAATGCACAAATGCAAGTGAGGTTGACAGGTTGACTGAGTGCTCTAACTGTAAATAACCTAATAGTACCTCACACAACCTCGAGGAATGTTATTTCATTGACGAGAGAATTTTCCATTTGACAACTATATAATGAGGGACCCGGCTGAAGAATTCCTCTCTAGTAAGTCGCACTGTTGCTCGTTAGTCTGGAAGAATTGCTAATTCGTTAGAAACGTTTGTTGTTAAGAGCGGTAACTGCATTATACGGTTGAGTCTCATACCGTTACGTTAGGCAATGCAACCAATTAGACCCATATTAACTGGCTAAAGATTATCAAGAAACGCAAGGGACTCACTTTATGAACGCCCCCCCCCCCCCAATTTTAATATCTTGTTCCAATTGCTTGACATATGAGAATTTCAGACTTATTCACTTTATTTTGATAAGTACATTTGGACAAAACATTTTTTTATGTTATTGATGGACAAATTAATCAAACTTTCTGTTTATGTTTTTCATCAATATTTCTTTTCACTGATCTTGCAACTAGGAAACCTCCGTATCTGAAATCACTGAACATCTCATTTTGGATAAAGTCATTTGATTACACCAAAAATAAAATCTAACCATCTTGTCATGTGCAGGGTTGACTTGTGTTTTGGAGAAAAACAAACACAGTAGTTATGTCCATTTATGACCTAAAAGATTAGTGTACAATGCACTCAACCCCCACCCAGCCCCCCCAACCCCCAAGAAAGAAAGGGGGAACAATGTAATATTTTTAATCTCAACAATGAAACAAGCGAGTTTTTGGATCAATGTGCTTCATTCTTACAATCTCAGACTTGATTATCACGTTTAAGTGATCTTTAATGTCAGTTGTACTTCACATGAAAGAGCATAGAAATTGCACCCATGTTTAAGTTGATATATTTTTATATTAATGTTCAAGCTGCGTCCATTTTATTTTTCATATTCATATTTTAAGGGGTTTTGTCATTTTGTTACTTAAATTTACTTAAAACTCACTTTTTTCTTTTTAGGAATTTCACTGTAAATCTATATTGTTTTTAAAAAAATTTCCTTATAGATACATATATATATATATTTATATTACTTTTCAAGCTGCGTCCATTTCATTTGTCGTATTCATATTTTAAGGGATTTTGTCATTTTGTTACTTAAAGTTACTTTTAACTCACTTGTTTCTTCTTAGGAATTTCACTGTAAATCTATATTATTTTTTAAAATTATTCCTTTGCTTATAAATATATATATTTTTTATATTAATGTTTAAGCTGTGTCAATTTTATTCTTCATATTCATATTTTGAGGGTTTTGTAATTTTGTTGTCATTGTAAAGCGCTCTTGAACATGCTTAAGCATGAAAAGAGCGCTATATAAATTTGGTAAAATATTAATAATAATAAATAAAAAGTTGTTAATATCAGAGTAACTTTATAGAGATATGAAAGGGTTCACACTCATATGTCATGATTCCTCTAAGACATACAAAGAAGCTTCCATTTCCACAGAGGAGCCAGCCATAACATACATGTTCTATATTCTAGCCTTCACCCAGTTTCAGCAATGACACCAGACCCTCCTTATATCACATATATTCATTTATTATATTTCCCACCTATTTGTTTTATTTGTTTATCGGGGGAGGGGGGAAGGCTGGCTTAGTTCACTGAAAAGCAACATTTTGTTCAAGTTCTCACACAGGGCCAAAGAAAAATCTCAAAACTTTTATTAATAAAGGTTAGATTAGTTTGTTACTTGTAAATTAACCGATTGATTACACCACACGTACCAAGACAACAATACTGAAAAGGAACCATTTTTTTTTTCCAAACAAAAAAAACCTACCGACAGTTGTGGTCCAGTGCCGCTCACACGGTTCTCGATGTACTCGGAGAGTTTTTCGTAGGCGTAGAATTCATTGATGAAGGTCTTGGCACCGACTAATTCAGCGACAATGCGGCAGTCCTTGGGTTCCACTCCCATCATGAAAGCAATTGGCATAAATACGTACGAGCATATAAACTGCAGGGTAAATAAAAAAAAGGAGCAAAATTATGTAATGATGGGTCACCGATTTATTTTTCTTTCAATGGTTTTTACTTTATCGACAGATAACAGAACATAAATTTACCAGACACTGTCCTCATACCTATCTCCCCTTTTAGAAAACATCATGTGCAAAAAAAAAGAGAGAAAAAAAAAAATTTCTAACATAAACACCTATATTTCAATCTCATTTCAGAGGCTTCTCATCAGAGTGAATAAACCTGACATTACAGAATTCTTTCTACATTTAAGCCTTTTATAAATTTGATCTATTGGCACAGGGGTAACAATTGGGGTAACAACAGGGGTAACAAAACGATCTATTGGCACAGGGGTAACAAAGACAGGCTGGCATGTAGCTGGATTGAATGTAACAAATACATTTGTACAAAAAAAAGGTGAAACTTAAACACGCTAAAACGCTATCCTGTTTTATACATACAAACAAACTTCTTGCAGCAAATTCACTGGAAGGTTTTAAACCTTTGTTGACTTTCTTCTTATTTGATCACGAAAATACCAGCAAGAAATATAACAATATTCATTATAAAAATTGCTAAAGAGATATTCATAACACCCAACACTTTTACCTCAAAACTCAATTCTGGGACACCTGCCAGGCCGCCCAAGTAACCAAGGATACCATTGAGTAGGGCAAGGAGGGCCAAGAAGGCAATTAAATTGCCAGCAATGTTTAGAGCCAAAGGAACGGCTGTGTAGGCGCCATAAGAAGCAGCTTCAATCACATTTCTGTGCTCCCTGTTTCCAAGAAAATGAAGAAGAAAATAAGGGAGGAAAAAAAATTGAAACTGTAAAGATGGTTTTTATTTAGTGTCAAGAAATATGTACACAAAAACTTGACATGATACGGAAGGTATTGACAATTAGCAATACAACTTATGCATTCCGCTGAAGGTATTGACAATTAGCGATACAACTTATGCATTCCGCTGAAGGTATTGACAATTAGCGATACAACTTATGCATTCCGCTGAATATATTATGAAAGGGTGATATGTTTTACAGGGGGGATTTTGAACACTGTGGGTCCCTCTGGCGGTCGGACAAGAACAATTTGCTGTTTCTCGTTATCAAGTGGGCGAATCCTTTAAAACGTAGCTGTGTGCTGCTTTGAGGGGGTTTCTTCTCCCCATGGCTCGAAGATGATAAAAAAAAAAGAAGGTAATAACAGACTGATGCGCGAGTCAAACAATTCCTTACCCTTTCGGCAACTCGATGTCCTCGATATTTTTGGTCTTGGATTTCTTAGTTTCTGGATAAAATAGCTTGGAGATGGCAAGAGCAGCTGGAGCAGACATCACCGAAGCCGAGAGGAGATGCGAAGGGCTGATTCCAAAAGATATGTAGGCTCCCAGGACGCTTCCGGCTATCGTTGCAAACCCGCCCGTCATGACTGCGTGGAGCTCGGACTTGGTCATGTCTTTCAGGAGCGGTCGAATCAGCAAGGGTGCCTCTGTCTGTGAAAAGGAAAAATATTGGGAGTAATATAGCAAGCAATCTGTTGCATTTTCATTAATATATAATTAATAGTATATATTTATAATATAATATTTATTTATAGTTAATTTATTAGTTTATTATTTATATCTTATAATTTTTATAATTATTAATATCATAATTAATATTATAATTAAATAACATTATAATTTATTATTTAATTTATTATTAATTTATTTATAATTAATTTATATTATATAATTAATATTATATAATCAATATTTAATTAATATATAACAGTGTTCAACATCTAAATTCTCACCATGCTAAGAAGTTTTGGCTCATCATAACCAAAGAGACTGGAGATCGATAAAATTGCACTGTCCGAAATGTTCTCAATTTTCTGAATGATGTTGATTCATTTACACCTTTGCCACAGTCTACATGAACTGCTACGACATCTTTGCATATATGAGTAGCAATTCGCCATTTTGTGGCGCATCATTCTTTTTCTATGTGACACCTTATCAATTACTCACCTTCGGTTAATTAACCTAAGGCTTACACAACACTCTCCAACTATCATGTGGAAGCATCGATGGAATTTATGGATGCATATTTTCTACTGGTATTTTGTGACTATGCAATAAACCAGATCCCAGAAAAGTTGAACCCTATAGATTAACTCAACAACAACCATTCTGTAGGCATTCCTTATCTTACAGACCCATATTTTCTATACAGCATTTTCCTATGTGATAAATATGCCCCAGATAGGAAAAAGTGCGATAAGAGTACTTCGGTCGTAAAACTCAATTTCACAAAGTATAAGCTTTCATTACCAGCTATGATAGTGTCATTAAAGGAATTTTTTAGTGGCAGTCTATTGTATATGAAAAAAAATTGTTATCGCCACATTCTTAGTTCAGGGATTTTTCATCCTATGATTCAGGAGAAGTGAACTTTTGAACCTCGCGCCATCTTAATCTAATATGTTTTGAACAGTGGAGAATGATGAGCGATGGTGACATCATCGCAGCACTTTGTTTCAGGGTCTGCAGGGATACTATCATTAGCAAGCTACACTGTAGCGAGGAATGTTCAAATTTCTGAATAGTAAAATAGATTTCCCTCACTCGGTTTTCTTCATAATATGTTGTTCAGATATTTGTTATTTGAGCGATTTTTTTAATCACAGCGAAGTCTGTACACATGCCTGTGTATTGTATCAAGGCTAAGCTTAGAGATATCGGATCGATTCTATGTTCCGCACTGATGTCACGTCTCGACGTATTAAAGTCAGTGTTAGATTTGAATTTCTGGCAGGACAGGCCAACATTTCAAGCACTCTATCATGGAGACTAAAATTCATCACAGGGCAAGGCTAAGGGCACAATGCAACGACAAAATATGATATGACCGGAGGACTGGATCCCATTTTGCACTGTACAATTCCTTTAAGCCTACGCTTTTCATGACCTGCTATGATAGTGTTATTCAGCCTAGGCTTTTCATTACCTCCCATGATGACAATAATGTTATTAAGCCTAGGCTTTTCATGACCTGCTATGATAGTGTTATTATAAGCCTAGGCTTTTCATGACCTGCCCATGATAGTGTTAATAAGCCTCAATCTGCACAAGATGTTGTTTGTTTGTTTTCTAAAACAAGATTTTTCAGGTTTTAAACATATTTGCTGTCAGCAGTTCTTACCTGACCGATGAATATATTCCCTGCTGCGTTGAGAGATTCGGAGGCGGTCGTTCGCATCGTGTTCTGCATCAACCAGGCGATCTTTGAGATGACCACTTGCATTATTCCCCAGTGGTAGAAGACGGAGATAGCAGCACTAAAATATATCACGACTGGCAGAACCTGTACAAATTAATTTACAAGAAAACGTGGTCGGGCATTGAAAATAAATCCATGAGTTACAGCAAACTGTTTTTTGATCAAAACAGTGTTTGTTAGAAAAAGTCTTTTTTTGAGGCCATGACTCCCACACATGACTACGAGTCACTCCAAGATTAATGTATGTTGTCCAGTTACAGAGTTGTTGACAATTCATAATCATGGACGTTAGTATGAATCTAAGTGTCTGACTTTGGCCAAATTGCGGCTTTGATAAGCCATTGATTGCTTCTTCGTGAGTTCCTGCTTGCAGGAGGATCTAAAAAAATACATTACAACAACACTAACCCTGGGTCATTGGTAACTTGTCACACCCACACACAAAGTGTACACAATTCAAACAATCTCTCCTGGGGTACTACAGTGTACCACATCTACGTATCCCCTTGGGGGACTTCCCAAAGGGTGCAGCCACAAACCGGCGCACGCAACTATATTTACAAGTTAACTCTCAAGTCCCCGTTTATACACCTGGGTGAAGAGAGGCAGTGAAGATAAAGTGCCTTGCCCAAGGACGCAACGCAATGATCTGGCCAGGACTCGAATCTGCAATTCTTAGATCACAAGTCCACTACCTGAACCACTTGACCACAACACTCTCTCAAATATTAAAAGCACAAGAACAAAATTCTATTTCTAATGTATTTTTTTCTCTTCACTTTTTGAAAATATGAAAGTGAATAGGTTTAAATCCAGCCAAACTTAGCAAAGGTAAAAAAAAAAATTTAAAAAAATGTCAAAACAAAGGACATTTGCTATAATTTATAAATACTACCGAATTTGATATGATGTGACACATTAAAATTTCAAACCATGAAGCCATTTCCATTTTTATCTTATCTAAAAAGTTAAGGTAAAACGGTTCAGAAGTTCATATTTCTGCAAAACTATTATTATTGAAGTCATTCATTTACATGTTTTTCACTTTTTCCAGATAAAACCATAATTTTGTCCTTTCAGTTTTAATCAGTTGCTATTCTTTCTAAAAACATGAATGAGAGATTAGAGCAGGTGCGGACACTAAACTGATTGAGCAGGCCACACGGACATTTTATCCATTGTCCCCCACCCCCTCCCCCTCCCCCTCCCCATTTTACCCACACAAATTATTTCAAGGAGTTATTAGCATAACCTTGCATGTAGACCTAAGAAATAAGCTTAAATATGCCTCAGGATGCAACATTTTCACAATTTTCTATTTCTTTCTTCTAGAGAACAACCTCTAGACAGCCATACCCGATGATTTACAGTTTAAAAAGACAAAATGTTATCATTCCTTTACTAGATCGGTATCATGAATTTGCTAAGAGGAAACTTAGTTCTTTAAAGTTTGCTGTGGAATATGATCCGCAGTCAACATTTGTAGGGTATTTAATATAAATATATATATAAATATTCCTCAGAAAATTTGCCCGGAAATCAAACCCTCCAGTGAACCACCAGTCGAATAGATGAAAGTAAAAAAAAACATTTTTTTTTTCCTTTTTTTTTAAAATTATTTCTTGACTTTGTGTTTTCAATATACAGAATACAAGCCAACATGTAAAAAAAGGTTTTAGAGACGAAAATGGTACTGTAACTATAAAACTTTATTAAAAAATGATTTTACCTTGAATGCAAAGAAATGATCCATAAAGGTATCTTTGCCAAAGACAAACTTTGCACCGGCATCAGAAAATTCTAAAAATGACCTAGTCACATTTCCCAGCCACTCGAACACCTGGTAACCCAGCTGAGTCCTCAGAATGAGAACTCCCAGGAAGAACTGTAGGACTAATCCCCAAATAACTGGACGCCATTTCACCTGGAGGGGGAAAAAAAAGCAGAAAATATAATTCAATAGAACCCAAAAGCTTCCTGTTCTTGGTACTTTACAAACAAGGTTACTTTAACCTGTTTTAAGTAGGCATAATTCTAAGTAGGCTAATTCTATGTAGGCTAATTCTATGTAGGCTACATAATTCTATGTAGGCTAATTCTATAAGTATGCACTCAAATCTACTTAGGCTTACAAATGTTTAATAATGGTGGCTTTATAGGGACTTAGGGAAACAAATAATAAGTGTCCCCAAATCTCAAAATTTTGACTTCTATCTCAAAATTTTGACTTTTTATCTCAAAATGTTGACTTTTTATCTCAAAATGTTGACTTTTTATCTCAAAATGTTGACTTTTTATCTCAAAATTTTGACTTCAATAGTCAAAACTTTGACTTACTTTTTTTACCTCATAAAGTCAAAATGTTGACTTTTTGTCTCAAAATTTTTCTTTCCTATTTCCCTATTAAGCCACAGTTCTTAGAAGTAGTCAACTGACCTGACCAACTTTCAGGGTCAATTCCCATTCCCGCCCCTCTTCATTTCCTAATTAATCCACCATTGTTATAAGTCTTAACGATGTGTTTACAGTTCAGGTCAACAAGGGGCCTGAATATATTACTGTATCACCCATTGCATAAGTATCTTGTCAAGTTTTTTTGCATGTTGCTCGACATCAAACTTTGTATCAATTTAGCCTTTTTTAGGCTTTTTTGTATCAATTAAGCCTTTTTTAGGCTTTGTTTGTATCAATTTAGCATTTTTTTAGGGTTTTTTTTAGGCAATTTAGCCTTATCGAATGGAGACAGGGAAGTGAGGAATGGTTTGTTTATAACATTTGATAGTGAAATATATTAAGTATATACCAGTATCGTTACTGGGATTTAAAAACTTCCGTCCACGGGACGCAAAATCTTAAAAAAAAATTGCGTCCGCTCAGTAAAACTTGCATCTAGGCTGCTGTCTTCCATGAAACCCTGCGCTTTAAAATACCTCTATAGGAACACACAATAATCAGTTATAATGAACCCAGACAATAGTACATTGGCTTGTGCGTAATTGAAGCATACTGTACAGTGGTAGGCCACATAATGTGTACAAAAAAAAATTAAATGATGAAACCTTGAACATATAGAATAATAAAAAAGACTAGAGTTGTGAAGCAAGAAATTTGCCGGTAGACTGGTACCATACATGCAGGTCTGGACGGCATGATGCAACACTGCTGTACGGTATACAACCCCAACGCAACTATGATGTTAAAGGCTATGCAGCCTATGCATATGTTTTGAATGTTGTTAAATGATTAAATGATTGTCTTGACAAAATGCCTACATAAATGTACAGTACTTTCACTTTTTCATCTGACAAAATGCCAACATAAATGTACTTCACTTTTTCATCTGATTTAATGGAGCCCATTAAATGTTGCGTGCATATATGCCGTGAATGTCGGAAATTAATTACGACGAGTATCTTGACAAAACACCACAATGAAGACACTACAACTTTTCGACTAATTTAATTGAGCCCTTCAAATGTTGTGTGCAAATTATCTGATAACTATAATGTATCTACTGATCTCATTAGTGAAATTTTTTGCTTTGTAATGAAACATTTTGAGATCACAATTATGTTCTGCATTCGTTTTCACTCTGAATAGTTTGTTACCTAGCCACATCATTGTGTTTGTATGCGACAGGTAAAGAAAACTGTCTTGATTTAAAGGATAATTAAGAAACATTGCCATGGCAACCAACATTCTCTTTGTATGTCACTTACATGTCTGGGATGCTTCGAGAAGACGTAGGTGATGAGAATGAACACCAGCAAGCCACCAGCTGATATCAATTGTTCTGGGTTGCCACGGGTAACAAGGTAAAGACTGACTCCAACCGCAGAGAGGAACAAAAAGAAGAAGATCCTGATGGAAAACAAAAAGGAAAGTTTTGATCTTGAAAGTTTTTGGATGTGTGTAATTTTGAAAAATATAAACCATGTTGCGATAGGCTTAAAATGGAATGAAATTGTTTACAAATGGAACAAGGGGATCCTTAAAACTCAACTGAGAAATTTCAGGAAGTCATAAACATATTTTGTCCCACAAACAAGAGCTATACCAACATGAATTAGAGAGGATTGTAAGAGGGGTTGGGGGAGGGCAGCATGAGTATGATGAGGATTTCACGGGGGGAGGGGGGCAACATGAATGTCAGAGCTTCAAGTACAGTAGGGGCCATTTAGCGTAGAAGGTTGCCAATTAAATTCAAGTTTGATTCTAGAAGCTATAATTTACATGCCAACCAATCAACCTTAAATTCTGTGACGATACCCATGATTTAATCCAAATGAAATTCACCGAATGCAGCGTCATACTGTATATACATACTTACCATTTGGCATATTTCCATAATTTGTTGCAAAACTTGGTGGTGGGTTTGCCACAGTTCAGCCAAATCGTTTCGCCGTGGTGATCCCTGATTATGTTGTAGACAAAGCAGAATACCCCTATCCCTGTCAAAGCCAGTAAAATGCCGGCCTCCTGGACATCGCGATGACAGATCACGACCAAATAGGCCAGATAAAACAAGGCAATAGTGATGTAGCACGTACGTTTCAACAGTGTTTCGTTGTCCTTCAAAAGCTGGATCCCATCCGCAGTAACATTGTCAATGAACTGTTTGGATTTTAAAATATATATATAGATATATTAAGTCAGAATGGAAAACCCTTTACAGATGGACGGACTATCAAATATCTGCAACTATTGTTTTCGAGGTACAGGAAGTATAGTAAAGTTTAATTACTTAAAGGGTTAAAGTCTTGGTGAACCTTAAACTCGTTCTAGTGAACTTTAAACAGGATTGCAGTGAACTTTATCATCATATATTTTAAACTTTGTAGACTTTATATTGGATATGAGGGCATTTATATATTTTTTGTACGCTTTAATATTTTGTAGGTACATTTTATATTTTGTTCATCTTAATATTTTATAGGAACGTTTTCATATCTATGTACATTATTATACGTCTTATTATTTGTTGTTTTACATTATTTAATGTTTTGAGCTCTTGTTATCAAACAATTTCCATTGTATTTTTATATGATTGGCTGAATAAATATCTATCTGTTTATCTATCATACTAACAAATGTTTGCAGAAACGGAACTCTTTACTTCCCATTGTTGTACAAACAGTACTAGTACTGTACATGTATGCAAACAAAATTTAATTCAAAATTTTGACCGATTGTCCGAAGACAACGGCTGACCCCAAAAGTGGGCATCTGGTGACAGATTACTAGTATTGTAGTGTGATTTTTCCAGATGTTGGAAAATCTTTAATTCACACTTAAAAGTCAAAGCTTGAATACGTCTATAGTCCAGGCTACCTGTACGCAGCTTTCATGCACTCTGAGTATCGATTCTGAGCATGGGCAGGGCCCAGGGATATGACCAGTGGCACCTGGGGTTGTGGGCCTAAAAGGTTGTGAAAGCATGAGAACACGTCTGCAACATTGCACCAATAAGCTATAAAGGATGACACAAAAATGAATTTTTATATTTCTTTAATCGGAGATCATTGAAAACCAATGCTATCAGTCCAGGGCTGTAGTTCTATACTATGTAATTTTGAGAAACGACCCATTGGACAATTGAGGTTCATCAGTTCAAGTGACTGGACTATTAAGTATTTAAGTCTAATACACCACCATGATTAGATCAGTTCCCCCGGATGCAACACAAAAATTTGATGGGGAAAACTACTACGACGGCCTCCAATGACAAGTTTATAATGTGTTACAGATTTGTCAAAGACAAATGGTTTTGAATGTCATTCAAGGATGCTCTATTGATTTAATTTGTGGTAAAGTGAAAATTTTCCTGTTTGGCTCTCCATGGGTGAACTTATTTTCTGTGTTTCTGAGTGTACAGTAGGGATATTAGTATATATTATAATGTATGTATTTAATTTGCTACTGTCACTTGCAATTTAATGGCTAAGACTACAGTAGTAGATACATTTGAGTTTAAATCTGGCTCATAGTCGTTCAGTGTTCTCAGCCTGTTCTGGTCACTGCACGTTTTGCTGGCCATTTGATTAAAAGAGGGGATATACTATGGCATAGCACTTGCAATATTTCTTCATTTATAAATAAAGGTATTCCATTGCTGATTTAATAAAAAGGTTACTGGGTTATGTTCTAAGTACTTTTTTCAAGCTAAGTTGCATAAGCTAGGTTATGGACGTTGATCAATATTTGCTGTTATGTTAATTATATTATCTTTTGTGTTCTAATTCTCCAGTTTCCATTTCAGGATAGTTTTCGATATACATGTACAGTGCATTTGTGGTTAGTATGTTTTATTATCATTGATTTGCTTATGTATTTGTTTGCGGCTGCTTTTCTTAACCGTTCTGAACTTGTGACCTGAATAAACTGATGAAACTGGATACTACTGCAGTAACTGCACTGTGCTGTATTTCTTACCGCTAAGACCCCTTCCACGTTCTCCCCCCCCCCCCCTTGGACGCGTCTCTTATCATAATGTGAAGTTAAAACAGTTAAAGAAGGTTAAAACTGGTTTCCGTTGGGTAATTAGAATTTGAAAAACAATAGATAAACATTAACACTAAGGGCCTGCCTTGAGTAACCGACAATGATTCACTTGAACAATGACTCACTTACAGCCCTTGTAACTTTGTAGTCTGACCAAATCTAAAAAAGCTGAGATGTGAAGTTCTGAAAATTAAATGGGTACTATAAACTACTGAATACTGATACTAACAGTAATTATTTTGAACATTTCAATTACAGTGTACCTGTCATCTTTGGGTTGTAAATTTATAAATTTGTGTTAGTCTGCCAAAACTAATTTTGGCAAATTTATACTCACTTTTATGCTTCAAATTTGAGAGAACTACTCACCACCACCGTATTATAGAACTTAATTCTGTGTCCCACAGATTTAACATTTAAATTGCTTTGGGTAGAACTCATTTGGGCTTTTGTTTCTCTTTTACACTGTTTCAACTTACCGTCCAGAATTTAATCTGAATGTCATCTTCAGCCTTGTCAGCCTCTTCAGCCTTATCTCCTTCCTCTATTGTAATAGACATGTGGTTGAGGGGTGTAGTGGGGGGTACCTCATCACCTTCTGGTTCCCCACTAGGGTCAAATTCCTTCGAATTATCTGGCTTCTGGAATCCATCCTCCTAGAAAAAAACAAAATCAAAAACAAGAAAGGTTAAAACAATTTCCCACAAATGATTTCAAATTACATTCTTTCTGCATCCATGGGCAACATTCCAACATTATGGAGAACATGGGAGAAGCATTGCATGGTAGTTTATCACTCGACCAGTCACTGAGGACGTACAGTGTTTAAAAAGTAATGGTCAGTTTAAACAGTTACTATACTGTATATGTTCAGGGTCAAGGGAAATGTATCATTTGGGTTGAAATTGGAAAAGTACAGAACATGGTCAAATGTGGTATTGCTAGATAGTTAAGAAAGAGAACTTTATATTTTACCACTGTGCTTGCAGAACAAAAATATAATAATTTAATAAAAAGTTATAGACATATATAACACATGCCAATTTGCACTTGTAAGTGTAATGCCAAAAATTCTCGAATTCTGGGGATATTTATTAACCACTGAAATTGCTAATGTTTTGGTGAACATAGCTGTTGGTTTAATGTTCCTATCCTTGTTTCCCTAAGTAATATAACTTTTAGTCCAATAGCAATAAAAGTATTGAATCCCAAGCAGCAAAAACAGGCAAAAGGCTATACACTAAACAACACTGAACATTTTGTGTCGCTCTGTTACCATCGGAATTGTCCCTCCATTACTGTACAAGGTCAACTGTAGATTGGACAGTTGATGCCTGTTCATCTAATTTTCCCTTGGTGTATGTGAAGCAATGTATCAGCCAACACATGATATAAGTTACATGGTTAATGCAACTTAAGAACAGTGAATGTGACGTCTTCAAAAAAAAGGGGGGAAAACACATGTTCATTTGGTGTCCCTCCGTTACCATGACCTTTTTCATGCCATATTTTTCCAACAGTAACAGCCACAAGAATTAAGTTTATGGGTATGAAGCAAGTAAGTACCTGTCTGGATAACCACACAAGTAATTGCAAAATACTCCCCCAAAATAATGCAAAGAGAGACAAAATGTGTAAGGAATACAGGCAAATGTCCCTCTGTTACCGCTTGACCCTGCCCATTGGTACATACAGTAAGAGTAAGAGTGCTGAGTCATGGGGAGACAGGCAAGTGAGGAAGATGAATAAATTATAAAATGTAAGACAGCATTTATAAGGTAGTTGATATGAATCGGAAAAAACTCAATATTATTCGCAATCCTGGTTTCAGATGTCCCCGAAGCCAAATATAGGCTACTGTACCTTCTGACACTTCTAAGGTAAAAACTTGTTAAATTATTCCTTTGAATAACTCATTCTGTGGCTTGAAACATTAATGGAGCTAGAGAACCTCAAAGCATTGAAGTTGGTCAAAGACGGTGTGTAATTATAGTGCAAGGCATGTTTGTCTATAGATTTCTGCTCATTTACTACCACTGAGGAGTACTCGCAGAACTGTGAGCTACAGAACTGTAAGTAATCGAAGTACTCTTTACCAAATTTTTTTCTGGGCTTTATAAAACCCCATTTTGCCCCAATTTTTTATCTGGCCAGATATAAGTTCCAGATCTGGAGCAGATCTGGCCCAGATTGATATTCCAGATCTGGCCCAGATCTGGATTCTTATATCTGGCCCAGATCTGGCATTTCAGTAAGGGATACTAAAGGCCTCGAGATTCTGGCTATCTACTGTACTGACTGACCCAAAGTGGATTTAGCTGTAACCTGCCAGTTAGTAATGAGGCACAGATCGCATTTCTCTGCCATATGACATTGAAGAACATTTATAAGAGGTACAGTAAGTCGGTTAAGTACCTTCAGTCAAAGAATAGGCATGGAGAATCAACATTTCCATACCTGACTTAAGCCCTTATTATTTGCCCTCTGTATTTACTTGTTAAATATCAGCAAGCATCATTGGGCTACTCTCAAAGGCCTGTACACTTCATGCATCACTTTTACACTAATGTGTTAGCACTGTTAGTTAGTAAAATGCCAGCACTGAGAACTAGATATTAGGCAACTAATTATGTACAATTTTTTTTTAAACAACTTGCAGCATTTGTCAGCAAGTGGCTAACACTTGTGAAATTCTAGGCCCACGTACTAGAATATATTTCTTGTCAAAAGAAATGACACAGGTACTGCACTGTACGTACGTGAATCTGTGTCCGCCAGACCGGTACCTCTGACTGAAGTGGAAGGGTTTGACCCTGATCTTTGTAGTAGTTTCCAAGCATTGTAAGGGTGAAGACGTACTAGAAAATATGTGTTATCTCTTGCGTGGCCTGCTCAGAGATACCAATACTAGGATACAGTGTGATAAGAAAGTACGATAGGACGCAGGGTGTGTGTATATCTGTACTATACATGTATCAGAGTTAATGACTTAATTACTATACTACTACAGTAGCATGCAGTATTTGTACCTGCATAATACAGACGTTATCAACTGTTCATGACCTGTTCACAACCGATACCAAGTGAACAAACTGTCGCAATTAAGTTGACTGGCAAAGCTTTTGCTTTGATGCATGATTTTATTTTGATCACCGATTGTGTGTGTATACACATTTTACTAGAGTGCCTGTAATTTTTGGACCTGTATTTTACTTGAGCTACTGTACCTTTATTCTGCTTTAATTAAACTACATGTGGTAGGCTAACAAGCCTAACATGTATCTTCTTCACTCATGCACTTGGTGTGCATAGCTAAACTACTTGGCAGTACTAAGGTGGCAATTTATTTTAATAATAATGGATTATGACTCCTTAAAGGAAGTGAAGACTGGCGCACAAAGAAACGTCTGATGCCGGTAATCTGAACTAGTTTCGAATGAGGTGTAACAGAAGTGTTAGACACCACCATCAATCCCAGAAAATACACAGTCACACACAGCTTGCTACCGTCGGTAATAAGACACTAGTGTACAGCCAATACCCAAAACACATTGTGCATAGCAGCAATGTACATCTCAGGTCTACTGTAGATAAAAGATAACAAGGTATCACGTTTCATTACTGTCTGCATTTTGTAGCGACAAGAAAAAAAATTCACTTGCAAGCAATGGAAATTTAATTTTTTTCAGAGGGCGGCACGCGGTTTGGGGCGATTCTTCTTAATTAATTGTACAGCAAAATCTTCACTCACCTTGGTTCTATCCACGACTCCACTCTCCTTAAGGAATGTTAGTCTTGGTTTAACCGAAATTTAAATTGACATAAATGTATAAGTAGCCTACTCCCATGGCTGGAGTTCTTTTTAGTATAATATTCTCACAAAGCAACTTCTAGGTACAGTACAGTAGCTCTAATCTGATGCCTGCTATAAAAAACAAAACAGCAAAATGACAAGTTTTGACCAAGGATTGCTCCTGAAATATTCTTTTGGGACAAATAATTTGTGCTCTTCGCAGATGTCAGATGGATACGTCTACGTCTGTAGTATTTCTACAGTAATTGGTAATTAAGCTCAAGCTTTGAATTCTTGCTGTGGTCTTGACACTTGACAGGTGGCATGCCATTATTAATTACCCTGATCTGCTGGAGAAATCCTTTCATGAACCTTTGCTAGGTTGCTACAGTCTTATTAATTAATACAAAATATGACCTGTTTCTTTAGAGAATTTTGCTTCCATGCAACTCAGTCAGATATTTTGTGTGAACATGTTACCCAGTCAAGTGCAAGAAAACTTATTTAGCAATATTTAGCCATATTATTATTTAGCCATATTTTTATTTAGCCATATTTTTAATTAGCCATATTAAGCCATATTATTATTTAGCCATACTGTATTTAGCCAATGTACAGAGTGTCCAGATTTAACCAAGATGAAGATATTTAGCATGTTGAAGTTGTAAACATCAGGTTTATAATCTGTGCTGTTTTGGTCATCATAAACTCAATTGTGAAGAAGGCTTCAATAATAGATCAATGGTAGATCAATGTGCAGAACTGTTGGATTTGTGCTCTGTTATATCTTGGATTTTCATAAGCTTTACTTAACTCTTTGTGGCTAAATCATACTTTGTGAGCAGTTTTGAGCTTACTGTGGGCCTCAGTTTGGACATTTGTTTATATCTTTGCTGGATGGCTTGGATGTTTTTGGATTCAATTTGTGTGAAAATTCTACTGTATATGAGCATGTCCATTTACCATACCAGTTATGCTACAATCTAGCCTAATGTTATAGCTCATCATGTGAACCTATCACCATTTGCACAAATTCATATTTCAACTTTGAGATTTATTGCGAATTTATTTGTGCTAGTGTGCTTTGGTGTGAATTAGGATTCTGCCTTTTCCATCTGACAAGGCCCATTTCCTTGTACTCTTTTTGACATGGCAGCTTCAAGAAGAGGTTGTTGTGGTAGGTGTGAAGATAGAATAAGTGCAAGTGATAAGGCTGTTTTGTGTGACATCTGTAAACTTTGGTTTCACAAAGACTGAGGGACTAAATGAGGAGCTGTATGCAGCACTTAACAAATTTGGCCATAAAGGATCACAGGATATTCCATGGCAATGCAAGATATGCAAGAGGTATGCATCAGGCTTAATTGTGGAAATAACAAAAATGAAGCAAAAGCAAGATAAGATGGAAGCAAAGTTATTAGAAATTGAAAACAAAACTAAAGAAGCAGAGAAATCCCTTGCACATATTGGTGACAAAGTGAGCAACAATGAAGGTAGAATTGAAGAGCTCGAAGGAAAGACTAATATTTCAGACCCCCAAGTATTTTCAATGCAAAAACAGGTCTCAGAGGAAGTGAAAGAAGCATTAGATAGACAAAGACGGAGAAAAAGAGTTGTCATTAATAACCTCATCAAGGATGAAGTTTCTGACGCAGAAGTTAAAGCTAATGTGGAGCAGCTTTTTCAAAAGTTTGATGTAAGCCCATCAGAAATTGTACTTGTGGAACGATTGAAGGACAGAAGATTTCTTAGCGTTGAATTACAACATGGTGAGGTTCGATCCAAGTTACTCAAACGGGCAAAAGAACTCAGAAATTACCCTGATTATATGAATATCTACATCAGACCTGATTTAACTTTCCTTCAGAGGAAAGAAGGGAAGCAGTTGAGAGAGGAAATGCAGTCAAGAATGAGGAATGGTGAAAAAAACTTAAGGATCATTGGGGGCAAAATTATTCAAGTGTTGGCCCCCAATACCCCGCCACAGGAGTAATTTGGGATTCAGATGTAAATAGTGTAAATAGGAATTTTAGTTTTGTTCATGAAAAATCTCAGAAAACGCCAGTTAGCAAGGACCATATAACTCTACAGGTGGATAAACTTAAAGTGTTTTATGTTAATGCGCGTAGCATTGTTAACAAGATATCTCTGTTGGAGGCATATATAAGTGAGCTGGAACCAGACATTGTTGGTATTAGTGAGTCATGGGTTATTGAATCAATTTTGGAAAGTGAACTAGATATTTCTGGATTCACTGCTTATGTTGTGAACAGAAACCCTCTTAGAGCTTCAAGAGGTGGTGGTGTTATTTTATATGTGAAAAATGATTTATCTCATGAACTTGTTACCTCTTTTGATCCTACACATGAGTCTGAAAGTGTGTGGTGCAAAATAAGGACAAAACAACATAGTGAGGTGTTTATCGGTGTGTGTTATGATAGTACAAGCAATACAATTGAAGATAGTGACAAACTTTATAATGTGATAAAATGTGCTTCAAAAGAGCATTCACTGATAATGGGTGATTTCAATCGAAGGGGAATTGACTGGTCAACGTTAACAGCCAACAGCGAGGGTCAAGCTTTACTTGATCTTTTTCAAGACCTTTTTCTCACTCAACATGTTTTTGTACCAACAAGAGGTGACTCTATACTGGATTTGGTTTTCAGTTCTGAACCTGGGATGGTAGAAGATGTTAATGTTATGGAACGATTTGGAACTAGTGACCACAATATAGTCACGTTTCAGCTTATTGTTCAAGTGAATGTCAAAAAGGTGATTAACAAGTTCCGAGACTTTAGAAAGGCTGATTATGATGGGATGAGAAGATATCTGCAAAGTATTGATTGGAATAAGTTATTTGATGGTCTGAATACTGTTGACATGTGGCACCATTTCAAGATTATTTTGAATAAGGCAATGGATGACTTTGTTCCCTGGAGTCAGAGAAAAAGAAGTAAAAAGCCTATTTGGATGGATTACAAGGCTTTTCAAGCACGCAAGAGAAAGTACAAGAAATGGAAACTATTCAGATTGTTACAAACAAAGACAGCAGAGTCAGAATATAAGAAAGCTCTTAATGAAGCTACAACAGAATTAAGAAGGTCTAAAAGACAGTTTGAAAGAAAACTCGGCGATAAGATTAAAGAAGATACAAAGTCATTCTATTCCTTTGTACGTTCAAAATGTAAAACTAAAGATACTGTGGGACCTCTTCATAATTCAGAGGGTGATGTGGTGTTTGACAATCAATCTATGGCAAGTATATTGAATCAATATTTTTCGTCGGTGTTTACTTGTGAATCAACTGAACATTTACCAGTGCCACATCGTGTTTTTACAAGAGGAAGTGAGGAAGTATTGTCAGGTCTGTGCTTTACTCATGATGATGTTTTAAAGAAGATTAAGAGCTTGAAGCCAAACAAAGCTCCAGGACCGGATAATGTGTATAATAACATTTTAAAGTCCATGGCTCCAGAAATTTCCGGCCCTTTTGCCATATTATTTAACAAATCTCTGGATGAAGGTATTGTCCCAGATGATTGGCGTGAAGCTAATGTAATACCTATCTTCAAAAAAGGTTCAAAGCATGATCCATGTAATTATCGTCCTGTAAGTCTGACATCCACGGCTTGTAAAATTCTGGAAATGTTGATAAAGGATGCTATTATTAAACACTTGGATGATCATCAATTATTAAAGGATACACAACATGGATTTACTAAAGGACGTTCTACTCTCTCAAATCTTCTGACTTTTCTTGAATATGTCACCAATGAAGTTGACAAAGGTTATCCAGTTGATGTTGTATATCTTGACTTTGCTAAAGCTTTTGATAAGGTGGCACATAAAAGGCTTGTTTCCAAAATTGAATCTCATGGTATTTCTGGATCAGTGAGCGCATGGATTTCAGCCTGGCTTAATGGTAGAAGACAGCGAGTGGCTTTGAATGGTACTTTTTCATCATGGTTGCCAGTTAAAAGTGGAGTTCCACAGGGTTCAGTCCTTGGACCATCATTATTCTTGCTTTTCATCAATGATATTGATGATGAAATCTCTAGCCATGTTTTAAAATTTGCAGATGACACTAAAGTTTTTACCAGGATTGAAGATGAAAACGATGCATTATCTTTGCAAGAGGATATCAATAAGCTGCATCTCTGGTCTGAGAAATGGCAAATGTTATTTAATGTCAGCAAGTGTAAGATTCTGCACTTTGGTCATAATAACCATCGTTTCAACTACTTTATGAATGGTCAGCCATTAGAGACAGTGAATGAAGAAAAGGATCTTGGTGTTATTGTTTCAAGCTCTCTCAAATTAAATACACAAGTTGTTGCCTGTGTGAAAAGAGCCAACAGGATTTTGGGAATGATTTACAGAACTTTTGAAACAAAGGAACTTGTATTAATGTTGCAACTTTATAAAACTCTTGTTCGTCCACACTTGGAATTTGCCATTCAAGCTTGGAACCCATATTTAAAAGGTGATATAGATTATCTGGAAAAAGTACAGAGAAGATTTACAAGGATGATACCTGTTTTGCAGCATTTGCCATACAATGAAAGACTTTCTGCTCTAAATCTCACAACATTATCCACCAGAAGACTAAGAGGAGATTTAATTGAAGCTTTTAAAATTATGAAAGGTTTTGTAAAAGCTAGCCCTCAATTATGGTTTGAATTTAGCGACATCTCTTTTACTAGAGGCCATTCAATGAAACTGTGCGCAAAATATTCAAAATTGAATGTACGCAGACATTTTTTTTCGGTCAGGGTTGTATCCGAATGGAATGCCCTTCCACAGTCTGCCATTGATGCTACCAGTATTAATCAGTTCAAGGGACTTTTGGACAGACATCTGCATTGTAGGGGAGTTACAAGAGCTGTGCTCTCTCTCCCTTCTTCATCCCACACTACATCTGTCTAGTGATGAGGTGTGGGATACAGGTGAATACAGGTGAATATAATTTCTTTCAATGGGCTTAATTAGAGGGCGCCCTCTATTTTGACATCAACCAGAAGCAAGTTAAACAAATTTTTCCTATTTCCCCAATCACTTTAGGCAATTCCGTGCAACCCCAGCCAGTTCCAACCCCTTTCCCATTACAGTATGTAAATAACTTTTTACAATTTTATCGATGTCGACGAAGTTTCGATGTCGACGAATTTTACCAACGTCAAGTTAGCGTAACTCGGTATCTCCACCAAAATTCAAAATTTGGTCAAGATGTCGTGTTATGCTAACATGGTAACTCTACATCTTGCATGCATGTCACCTTATGACCACTGTACAAAATAGTGTTTGTTATGTTTGGCATACATAGGACTAGCGGTGAGTGTGTGTAGATGGGGTTTGAAAGAAAAGTTTTCGGCACCGGACGCAAGTTATTTGAAGGTTCTGCGTCCCTAGCTAAAAGATAACGTCCCAGACAAAAAATCCTGAAAGGTGTTCTTTGTACAGCCAACAATTTATGTGAAAAAGGCATGCAATATATGTTGCATGTACAGTACACTGTAAGGTCTAAAAATACAGTCTGTAACTTCCGTAAGATGAAACAAAAGCCTGAATGTTATGTATGACCACGAATTGAATCATGGCAAATTGTGGGAAGCCCTCTAACAGCCTTGGGAAGTGCCGAGTTGAATTCCTATATCAATGGCAGCAATTCATTGTGGTGCGACACCTGTAAAGATCTTGTTTCCATCTATAGCCAACAATTTATGTGAGTTCATGAAATATGTTGCATAGCTGTACCTACAGTAGAAGGCTACACCATACAGTATACTGTATGGTCTAAAAAATACACATTAAATGAGACATAAACAAATTCCCACGTAACATGGACACCATCTTAATTTCAATTTGTTAAGATTTCACTATCTTATTTTTAGTTTTCCTCTAACTAAACACAGCATAAATTACATTCTTTTTAACCACATGTAACATAAATCAGTCATTTTTACCCATGTAACAAGACACCATGTTCTTGTTGTTGCATTACTAACTACAGACTATGAGACCAGTCTCAAATCCATTTTTAACGTGATTTTTTTATCCCTTTATGAAAATTTCTCACTATATTGAAACTAGTATATACCATCTAAAAGTTTGTTCCAAATCCAAGAAAAAGTTTACCTACAGTATGTAACATCTTTTCTTTTTTGGACACCTTTTCATTTTCCTGCGATAGTTCGAACTTACAGTAATATGAGTAATATTACCAAACTCCACACATACTATGAGTCTATCCCTTCCAACTTGAAAGTTATGTTTACAGTGAGTTTATACTGTATTTCCCAGGTTCAGAATACAGTAGTTCTATTACATGGTATTAATGCCTCTCTGTACATGAGTTCAGTGTGTACCTACGTAACATAAGACAGTGCATCACAAACTGTAAGATATGATACCGTACAGGTCTACATAACATAAAACAGTGCATCATAAACTGTAAGATATGATACCATACAAGTCTATGTAACATAAGACACTGCATAATATACTGCGTAAGATATGATACCATACAGGTCTACATAACATAAGACACTGCATCATTAACTGCGTAAGATATGATACCATACAAGTCTATGTAACATAAGACACTGCATAATATACTGTGTAAGATATGATACCATACAGGTCTACATAACATAAAACACTGCATAATATACTGTGTAAGATATGATACCGTACAGGTCTACGTAACATAAAACAGTGCATCATAAACTGTAAGATATGATACCATACAGGTCTATGTAACATAAGACACTGCATAATAAACTGCGTAAGATATGATACCGTACAAGTCTATGTAACATAAGACACTGCATCATAAACTGTGTAAGATATGATACCATACAAGTCTATGTAACATAAGACACTGCATCATAAACTGTGTAAGATATGATACCGTACAAGTCTATGTAACATAAGACACTGCATAATAAACTGTGTAAGATATGATACCATACAGGTCTACATAACATAAAACACTGCATCATAAACTGTGTAAGATATGATATAACATAAGACACTGCATCCTTAAAGTTCTGTGTAATAAACTTTATTGTTCATTGTTATTACAGATGTGTGCTGTCAGTACAGAAGAATTGTAATCTGTCCCTCTTACCTACGTAAAGGCCCGGTCACACTACAGCGATATTTTATCGGAATACGGTCCGATTTTTCCGATTTTAGGCCGAAGAGTGAGGTTTGTGGTAGTGAATGTAATGAATGCAGTGGAATATTCGAATACCTACTTCAAATCTGAGGGGTTCTAGAACTGACTACATTCTGAAGTGACGTCACATCGAAAAACGATAAAAATCGGAAGAGAAATCGGATAGCTATCCGATAAAAGGAAACGGAGTCAATATCAAAAGTTAGGAGAGGGCTATTCCACATTGGAATGGCTCAACAGATAGCAAATCAGGTCCTTTATCACTTTGGCTAGAAGACCCGAACGGAAAACAGGCTGTTTCGATTCCTCCGGGAAAATCGGATAGTATTCCTATAAAAAATCGGTATAGTGTGACCGGGCCTTAACACACAAGTTCAAAGATATATTAAAAACACTGTTTGTTACATATACAGTAGGTATATATGCAAAATTTCTAATGCAATTTTGAAAAGCATGAATTCATTCACAGTGTGAGACATAAATGATCGATATCTGTTTAGCTTCAGTGCTCTCCTGGAAGGAACACCAATAAAGCAATAACAAAAGCCACACATTCTGCCACAAAATTATTTCTATGAGAGAAATCAGACTACATAATCACAAGAAAAACATTTCATGAATGGTTTATCCTAAGGCTATCATTTTTGAACATCAGTATTACTACTGTACAGTACATCCAATTATCTCCATTTCATGACCAAACACAACTTGATCTGATCATGTAGTGGAATATAAAGTATGAGTTGATGTGTGCACAGGTTTATACCCCAAATCCCAAATGCCATTGTGCCCAAACCTCACAAAATGGCCTCTCATGAAAAGAAGCGCCTGTTTTGTATCTAGTCTCTCAAGCATACCATTTGTGGGTACTTTCTGAGAAATGTAATATTCCTAAACATGAAAACTGCTGCGCACTGAATTATTAATTCCCCCACTTTAACACTACTGTATGTCTGGACACAGTTGGCAGTAAAAACAAAACAACCAACTTCTGTTACAAACTCACCTGCTGACGATCCCGGTTGCAAACGCATGGGTGCGAATTATCCATTGTTGTCGGATTAATCAGAGTTTAGAAACAACTGTGTTTTCTTACTAATTCAGATTGCGTGACATGCAGAGGAATGCTGAACCGCTCAGGTATACCACAGCCTATGTATGGTTGAACTGTTGTTTGTAAATATAGAGTAGTGGGAAATTCCAATAACGATTTTTTTTTCACTTGAATGATTATTAATAATTCAATTTAAAAAATCTTTTGTTGCAACTTTTTTCCTCAAAGATTTTAAAAATTGTTGTACGTGTCAATCCGTTGAAAAAGTTGATATTATCCAGAATTCCCAACAAAAAATACACGACACTGTCCTTGTCCTTGTGTATTGAGGAAAACAGCTTACAGTTAATACAGACACTCATCTTAGTTTCACTTGAATGGTGAAAAAAAAATTCTTCCTCTAGTTTGAATCAAACATCTAACGTTTTAAAGAAAAGATCTATGAGTGACAAATTTAGGCCTATTCAATCTTTAATTTCTACAGCACATACAACAACCAATATCATAATGATGCCATAGGTAAAGTGTACGATTTTATTGATCCACAAATGAGTTTCCCATCCAGACATGTTTTGTAAACATTGAGTGCTACAGTAGCTGCTGGTAGAAACTCCCCAGGAATTTTTGGTGAACATTTCAAGATCACACCACCTGAAAACTGGATAGATTGCAGACTGAAATTAAATGGGATTTCTGAGATGGGAAATCACTTTTCTTTACACTTTGGCAGACTTTATCCTATTACTTCCCCTTACCAGAACTTGCAGGTCAGTCAAAGGACTAAATAGCAATAAAATACAATTACTTAACAACATTAAAAAAAGAAATTAGAAAAAAAGTTTGGAAAAACAATCAATTTTTTCTTAACAGGGTACTGTAATTCAAGACAAAAAGACAAATTTTGCAAAAGCGGAAGGAGGAATTTATAGCTGTAGTGCGCCTTAAGCTGGCCAGTGGCCACACACGAAACCTAAATCAAATTTACAAAATGCAAGTTACACTAGGTTACTTTGGGTCAGATTGAGATTAAAAAGGGGTCGTGTTTAGTTCAGTGACTCCCAGGATGCCACATTTGAACATATATATCAATGCCCTTGTTCAAGGATGCACTAACTGTCTCATATATAATTTCTTCACTCTCTTAATGGCTTTTCATACAGTTATTACAGTACGCTAGCTGACAGGCATGCAGGTGGTTGGGATTGGAGAGAGCAAAGAGATGGGCTCTTAATTACGGTCATTTACTACGAATATTACTGAAGGTACAATGGCAACAGCTGTAGAAAACTCTATCAGTCTGAATACAGGAAAGATGCACCATCCTTAGTGGTCAAGTACTCCAAATATTTTGTCTAGGAAATGATAATTTTTACTATCCAGACATATGATCACAGTATCAACTGAAATATTTCATAGACGGATTAAATTCAAGCAGAGCATACCAGCGGTATTGACGAAGGTCAAACTTTAGACGTTGACCCAACCAATTTAATGGTGTATTGAACCATTAAAAATGAAAAAACACAAATTATGCTATTTTATACAGTATTTCTTCTGGAAAGACAAGATAATATTCACATATTTGTTTTGACTCTCCTTTTGATATGCTGAATTTGGAGATGTACAGTACAGTACGGTACAGAACAGTATAGTACTGTATAGAGTATAGTACAGTATTGTAAAGTATTGTATAGTACTATAGTACAGTATAGTACTATTCAGTACTATACAGTACTATACTGTACTAAACTGTACAGTACTTACAGTACTGTATAGCATAGTACTGTATACTACTGTGTAGTACAGTACAGTACTATAAAGTACTATACTGTACAGTATAGTACTGTACAGTATTGTACCGTATAGTACTGTACTGCAGTGTACAGTATAGTACTGTACTGCAGTGTACAGTATAGTACTGTATAGAACTGTATAGTACTGTACAGTATAGTTAGTACAGTATACTACAGTATAGTACAGTATAGCACAGTAAAGTAAAGTACAGTGCAGATCATTTGAAGGTACAGTATTGGTGTCTTTCTAGCATACAGTAGTTTGGGCAACAAGCAAGATTTACCTACTGTACACCCTTTAATATTTTACTGCAATCTCTCTCAATCTGGATGGATTCCATAGACCCTATGGGGGGTTGTAAAAATTAAGGAGTAGGACAAGGGGTCCACAGGGTTGGGAATAAATATTACTGTATACTGTAGGTCTGTTAAGATGCTTCACCATTAAGGCAATCTGAAAGTGTCATCTCAGGAACGAACCTTGAAATTTTCCAGCCGTGTCGACCAGCCCCAGCCATGTTGGGGCTGCATGGGGTCATTGCATGGTGGTAGCCTGTATGTCTACTTGTCTAGGAGTCTGTCAACAAGTTCTCATTGTCCGCAGGTATGGATGGAAACAAAAAGTTGAGAACCGTATATATTTTTCGGTACTTACCTCTTCGTTTTCGGACTGACGGTTTACCCAACCGTACCTACTGTGTCCTCCCCTCATGTGGTACGAGATATGATATCACAGGTCTGACATCCGCATATAAATCAGAATTTAAGCAATCAGATCATTTACAATTCAACATGAAAAAAACAGAAAAATCAGGCCAAACGACTGAAACAGTGGCGAGTTCCAGTCAAAACTCATCTGGTAAGATGACTTGTAAAGTCAAGTATTAATCTTCCCAAATGGAGTCTTGAAAACAATCAAAAACCCAAAATGTCACACACACACGTGACACAAAAGAGAAAAATATAAATTGTCAAATTTTAATCCTGTCCTGATTGGCTGATGGATGGATGAAGTCAAAATAATCGGAAGCTTACTTTATACAGTACATGTATCAACAATTTGGCAAATTTTACAATGTTCAGTAAGTAACGATTGTATTTCCTACTGTATGAAAATATTGTTGGTACAGTTATTTCCGCAAAATATGAAAAACTGTCGTCGACTGCAGTAACGGCGTATTGCTGAAGTCAGTGCTGAACAGCACTTACACTCTCACCAGTGTGATGTTACAGAAAAGTAGCCAGGAGGGCGGGGGGGGGGGGGGAGAGAGAGATGGCTGTCATTTACATGAACAGCGCAGCATAGCAAATGACTCACTTCAATATATTTATCACTCCAAATATACCACTGCTGCACAGGTAACTTGGATGAACCTGAAACCTGTAAACCCACAATTGCAGCATCCAGTCCAGGCAATAACAAACTGCATGATCCAAAAAGTAGGTTAGGTTTCCAGACCTGTACAATAGAATTACTTGATAAAGAGCCAAAGACATGCATAAAATCTGGCAAAAACAGCTTTTTCGCTGGGTTCAATTAAAGGACAAAGCTTCCTAGGTAGTTGGTACAATGCCAAACATACTTTTCATTTTTAAAAGTTCTGGAAAGCTGTCTGTACAGAAGTAGAAAAACTGCTGGAGAACATCTGAAAAACTAAATTTTTCTTTTGGCTGAACTGTCAGTCACTGACGGTGACTTTGGCCTGTTTCTATGGAACCACTCTGGAAAATCCTGTGCATTGCAGTCTACACCCTGGGTAATTTCGCCACATGCCCGTAGATGTGACCTTTGCAAATGAGTGTAGATATGCCTACAATCAATATCATCATTACTGAATTATAATTTTGTACAGGAGAGGAAAATATACAAACACCTAGTATACATTTATTTTGTTATCTGATGATTTGAGTAAAAGTGTTCCACTAGTCTCAAACTATATTCCGCTCTGTCATAAAGCACTCTGCGCCAAGATAGACGCAAACCAACCAACTACATACACACACATATATATATATATATATATATATATATATATATATAAATTATATATATATATATATATATTTTTAAGATATCCATGCCATATACCAGCTCCTTATTCTATGATTATGATATATATTTTTTAAGTGCCAGAAGCTGCATTATGTTGTTAAATTTTGTGTACTGCAGCTGTTTTGATGGCTCTGAACTATCTCTTATAAATTACTTTGTGCAAAAACTGCTTTATATAAAGTTATACATCTTTAAATTTGTATAACAATGTGCCCCTTTTGTGTAGCAATTTGTGATGCTATCCCGGGATCAATTTTTCTCTGTAGTCAAGCAAGACAGTTTGGAGAGTGAGACAGTACATGCATAGAGCAGTGGGTAAAGGTCGTAATGTCTCAGTCAATTCATGACTCATGATTCCAACCCGCATGCAGCCAATATACTGGAGAATGTTCAAGCAAGTCAGCTGATTAAATAATTCAATAGTGACACTGTGTACCGTACACTAGTATACTGTACTATAGACTTAACAAGGTGATTACAGTGTAACTAGTCATCCTTAAACACTTGCTAGCACAACCTTACAATCCTGTATCGTACTGCATTGCACTGTATCATAAAATTACAGTGCTGTATAGCAGGGTCAATCGGTTACATCTCCATGTTCCGACGTCTCTATGTTCCGACGTCTCGATGTTAATTTTTTTTTACCCAAATTTTTTGGGACTTAAATTTTTTTGGACCAAAATTTTTGACCACTTGTTTTCGGACCAACTCTTTTTCGGACCAAAATTATTTTATACCAAAATATTTTTATGACCAATTTTTTTTGGACCAAAATTTTTGACACCAACATGTTTTCGGACCAACTTTTTTCGGACCCAAATTTTGTTTGACCAAACTGATTTTGGTCCCAAAAAATTTTAGTACAAACAATTAAATTTCGGGTCACAAGCAATTTTCGGTCACCAGCACTATTTGGGTCATAACAAACTTTGGGCCCTTTTTTTTCATGAAAAAAATTTGGTGCGTCCAAAAAATTGTGTCCCCCAAAAAAAGGTAGGTTAGAAAAAATTTTGGTCCAAAAAAATGGAGTCCCACCAAAAAAATTGGGTCCCAAAAAAAATGGGGCCCAAAATATTAAGTCCCCCAAAAAAATTTGGTCCGAAAAATGGGGGACCAAAAAGATTGAGTCTCCAAAAAAAAATTGGTCCGAAAAAATTTTGGTAAAAAAAAATTTGAGTCCAAACAAATTGTCGGAACATAGAGACGTCGGAACATAGAGACGTCGGAACATAGGGATGTCACCGGTCAATCACATCACACAAACCTTGCTATGAGGGTAGGCCATTGCAATCTACAGGCAATAACACACTGTGCATGCATGTATAACTTTAAATTTGAGGGCAAGGCGCTCTACATGAATTGTCAAAGTCGTCTTTTATATCCTCCATGTAAAGACTAAGGAAAATCTGATTTTTACTTCTAAGATAATCCAGAATGCAAAAATGCATTGTGGTTTCGACGATGTAACATAAGCAGTTTTCTTCATGAATCTGACATTATGTATCTATAGTGAGGGTGCACAACATACTTGATCTTAGTAAGACAGTGGAAACCATTGTGATGTGACAAATAATAAATTCACAATGACACAGGCTGTCCTGAAATGACCAATGACCTTGTTGAAATATTGTGAAAAGCATGGTTTTCACAATTTGACCCCTGGTGAAATCAAAGATCATTGACCTCTGCCACAACATTCTTGTACTCAATGTGGTACAATTACATACCAAATAATCTATCTGTCCAAGCTTCCCTTGCAATATTGTGTTCAGGAAGGTGTCTTAGTGTAAAGAGACAGGTTAGAGGGGAGTGCAGTGAATAATTGGCATCTGTTGAGTTCAAATGACTAAAAGCAATAATACTAGGCTCCTTCAAATTGTTATGGTACATCTACTGTACATACCAAATATTAGATCTGCCCAAGGTTCCTTTCTTGCAATACCATGTTTACAAGGCTTTCTCAATTCTACCTGTTATCCCCAAATGATCTTTGACCTCCACCAAAATCGATAGGCCTCTTTTACTCAATGTTATACACCTTCATACCAAGTATAAGGTCTGCCCAAGCTTCCCTTGTTGTGATATCGTGTTTACAAGGTTTTCAAAATTTGACACCTGGTGACCCCAATGACCTGTGACCTCCACTAACAACAATGAGCTTCTTGTACTCAATGTGCTACTTCTATGAAATTGGTCGGAGCTTCCCTTCTTGAGATACTGTATATCGTGTTAACAAGGACATCATAAACGCATGTATACACGCACACATACTGTACACACACACACATGCGCCATCATGAATGCAAAGGTTACTTACGATTATCATCGAAACCAAAAACTGAGTTTTCAAACTACCCTGTATGCAATAAATTTCATATACTGTAGATATAAAAAGCAAAAAATATCCTTAACTGTGGCATACTTTTTCATGCCCTGAGCATTGCACTCACCATTTGCTACGTGAAGTTGATCGAAAAATGTTCAACATTGAACATATATCTATATACTGTACATACATATATAATATACATCTATATATATATATTACTGTACTTACATCAATCGTCATTGTGCAATCCCTCACAATTTCCCAAGTATGTAAATGTTTAAGTCCTTTCAAAAAAAAAGTTTCAATGACAATTAATAATTCTGTCTTGCTATGGTGAAGTGTCCTCAAAACTGGACTATTAAATCAAATTGTTAACGAGAGACAAAATGTTCCAAAATTCCAAATGTTCACATATCTTGAGTCACATACATATATATGAGATCTTTGGTTTAAGTCTTAAGTCTAAAGTCTTCTCAAACTCCTGTCGCAGTTCCTATTCCACCCGTTTCAAAAGTGCTTAAAGATGATTTTTTCCTTTCTTTCGACAGAGCTCTGATTAATCGACACTATGTACATTCCCCTCACCTGTAACTGTGCAGACTGCTATTAAGTATCTTGATGACGAAGCGGACGTAATGAACCAGTGTTTGTTTATTCAGGTACTGTTGTAGCGCTCTGTATTAGCTACAGTATGTCAGTTTCAATGTACATTCAGAGGCTATTTACAATATTGTACTGTATACTGTACATTCAACAGAACCATTCCTAGGAATCCTTTTGTTTTTTCTTTTGGCTTTGTCGTTTTACAACAATCCTTTTGGATGTTAAATAACAGTATCTAAACTTACCATGATCAGGGCCAAAAGTTTGGAACAGTTCACTATCCTTACAGGTCCAAACAGATTGGGCAGTTTTTTTTTTCTAAATTTCAGTAAATTATATTAACTCTCAGATTGACTTTCTAATTTTTTTTTTTTTTTTTTAAGACTTAAATTTTAGTATTAAAAATTCTATGACTATAAGACAAGAGATGAAATGAAGCAAGAGTTCTAATACAAACAACTAATTACAACACCCGGACACACACTGCAGTTTACGTGGGTGTTGTCCCAACACGTGCCTGTTACGTACTAAAGACTAAATTGATCAAATCAAATTTCTGCAAATAATCTTTTCAGTCTATTACCAACTTTATGCCAATGCTTTCTGGAACGGAGCCAACAAAAACCCCCCAAAAAACAAACAATTTAAAATAAATATCAATGTCTCCTAGGAAACAATCACGTCAGCAAACTTTACGCCCTCTATTTTTTTTTTTACAAAGGCAAACTTGAGCTACAGTTCATAAAATCAAACTTATCCTATACAGTCTACAGAACCTACAAATTAGATATTTTTATATATCCAAATTATCCATGTCAAGAGACATAAACATCAAAATTAGAACAAAACCTGGTTACCAGAATGTAGTTACTGAAGAATGCTAAATTGCTTGAGAAGTCTTAGTCACCTTTATCTGCCTATATCCAACAAACAACACACAAGTGGACACATTACTACCCACGTACTGGCACATGATCTGTGTTGCACAGAATGGCATACTTCAAGGGAAAACACCTGAAGATTTTTTACATGGGACTGCAACCTTCCACATATCTTGTTAATGGAAAGCAAAACTAATGTGGGAGGATCATCTGTGAAACTGGTTGTGTCAATATTTGATAAGTGAAAGCTGCAACCTTGTACAGTAGGCCTCCGATTGCATGGAGAGTACTCGATTCTGTCATCGGTATCTGTCGTCTATCCAACAATAACAACAACACACAGGTGGGCATATCATTACTAGTGTGCCCACTGGCAAATGACTGGCAAATTGTATCAATATGTAATTATAAAGTAAATAGCTGCAGCCTTGCAGGTCCTGGTACGTCCTAGTACATGTATAGTACTTGATAATAATTTAAAAAAATGAACTTGAATAAAGTTAATAAACACCACAACAGGCAAATTGCAGGTCCTGGTACTGTACGTCCAGTACTTGATAATAATTAAAAAATGAACTTGAAATAAAGTTAATAAAACACCACAAGCTAGGCTTACAGTCTACTCGATTCCGAACAGAGACAATATAAAACTATATAAACTGTGACAATTATAAATTTATGCTTGCCTGCCTGTAATTCTCTGAACACAAGTATATTGAAAAAAGAGAAAGCCATGGCAAGGTGTTCAGCCTTTGACATGTGGTGACAAGTGTTTGACATTGACCTCCATAGCAAATTGAATCCGCATACAGTACCAAGTCTGAACTTCGTCCAGGCTTCGATATATTCCAGTTATTGTGTTAACAAAGTTTTCAGACTCATATGAACCACATAAAGACCAAGCGCGTAGCGAGGAAATTTGCCAAGGGAGGGACGAACCTGTAGGCAAACTATTAGAGCCGTAGATTCGGCACTGGGAACTATCTAAGCGTAGCACCACCATGAGTTGGTGCGAAGCATACAATAAAAATGTTGGCCGAAAATGCCTCCCAGATCGCTGGAAATGGCACTTCCCAGGCCTTGTAAGTTGCATCTAAGCATTTTCTATTTTGAAATAGCTAGCGATATCATAAAAACATACAAAAAAAATTGCTCAAGGGGGGGGGGGGCAGTCGCCCCCTTTCCCTTAGCTACGCGCCTGATAAAGACATCAGTTTAACTACAGTAAGTTACAGAGTTAACTTGGAGTTACAATTTCTTGTAGTCACTATGACAAATTCACACACTTTGTATGACTTTTTGAGTATTGGTGCCATCAAATACAGTTGTGTCAAAGACACACAGAAGCACACACACACCATCATGACCATGTAGAAGATCCAAACGACTCAGGGAGTGCAAAAGAATTAAATTACTAATTTTCACTTTGCTGACAGGAAAAATGTGTATTTGATGGCATGATTATGGATTACAAAATCGCTGATATCATTTGTAAAATGTTTTGTTTTGTGTTCGTGATCATCACTTAAACTATCACAACCATCACATCAATCATATGATCTCTATCGTAATATCCTTTCTAAGCTTGATTTGGAAGGCGATATCTTGGGAAGCACAAGCTCATATTGATAGCCATATCAACATCGCAACATCACCGCAAGACTAGGTTGTCTTTGACATACCAAATTTCCTCTTCATTTCTGTTAAATATTTGCTAAAATTATGGCAATCAATTAACTTTAACTGAAGGATTGTTGATGCGTTTTTAGGCTTACTTGTTGCAAACCGTTAATACTAGGCTTAACACTAACAGCAAAAGAAAAAATGGCAAGGAGATTAAGAAAATATTATGAATCTCTGGTGAACCACAAAGAAATTTGAGTCCAGGCAATGTGCCTTTGGCAATTGCTTTTCCAATATATATGCCAGGGGTTCCCTAGCTGGAGTGCATGTACCCCCAGGGTTGCATGAGTCCATCCCAGGGGGTTCATGAGATGTTTCTGAAAGTCAAAACTAGAGAACTTTTTGTTCAACTAAAATCTGATATATCATATAGTTTAGTAATGTACAAAAGTCGTACCTATCGACAAACTCTATTCACGTTTCATAAGCATATGTTGCCATTGTAGTACTGTTCCATGCATGTGATAAATAACTGAATTATGAAACAGACACAGGCCGCATGACTTTGGTGAAGTTGGTGTACGCATGACAGTACGTCGTGAAGATAAAGAGCTGAGAAAGTAACTGAAAGGTTGGCCAACGTAATTATTATTATTTTGGAAATTCCAGAGGACCTCCATTTGCCCAACACAAAGCAAAGTTAGAATAAAGTCATGCTTGAAAATTGTTGTTGAGCGACAATTTGCAGTCACTAGCCTGTTTTAACATGATATCAGTTTTATATTACACTATGAACTTGATCTTTTACAAAGCACTGTTATGCGTACTATAGTATAATAATGACTCAGATCGTGTCTCGAAAAGTGGGGCGTTCGTGGACAACTCTGACATCCACAGGGGGTTCGTTGGGGGATAAAGTTAGGGAAACCCTGATATATATGCCATACCGTGGACTATGGTAGCATAGGCTATGCCGTTACTAATTTCTACACAGTAAATTTGAAATTTAAAGGAAATTTATATTCAAGGGAGGAACCGTCAATTTCGTAGCAATTTCATGAAATATCCAATCCAACGGTTCACTCCACAGCAAATGTTGATTAATGAATGCAAAAGTTTTATTTCGAAAATTTTATTTAGTTCCTCTGTAGCCTGTAGGCCTACCCTAGGCCTAGTATCTTTACTTAAAGCCTAGGCTTTGCATGTAAAATCTATACTCTGGGCATCTGGCATAATCTGATGTGATGAAATCAGGGGGATCAACCGGATCATCTTTGGGCTAGACAGTTATGAATATAAGGCGAGTACTAGTAGTACTAGGCTACTCCTGAAACTGAAAGGACAATTATGACATTAGTGATACTTAGTGTCTGCACCTTTTTTCTAGGCCAGGGCCTACCATTTTATTATAACTATAGCAGAAACTAAGGGTGCTTGGGTAGAAGTAGAACAAGCCCATCGCTATAATCCGTGCAATGGATATTCCATCAAAGGTCTACCTATTTTACATCTTGGCTAACAGTAACTTTAGCTAACAAATTAGACCAGAACTTAGTAACTTTGTATTAGTCTCACACAGGCCTTATAGTTAGTCTACTGTAGCCTAGCTTAGGAAAGCTTAAAATCGTAAGTGACAACTTAATAAAATTTACAAACTTAGGCGAAATGCATAGGCCCAAGTTTTCGCAGCCTTATAAAGTTTGATCTGCACGATAGACATTAATTTGGTTATCTGCGTGCCTATAATTTACAGAAACACCTTCGGCTAGGCTACTTACGATTGATAGATTCAACGTCCTGCTTACTGGTTTCTGTGACGACTTCTTAGGTGTTGTAAACTCCTTTCCCAGTGAAGTTTCAACATCAGACTCGTCGGAATAATTGGAACATTTTCCAGAATCAGGACTCTCGGGGTCTCGCATCATTTTGAAGGTGGATATAAATGTTTTGAAGGGAGAAAGTTTGCGCCGTGATCATACAGGGACCCGATCCAGACGTGGGTTAGGGGTGGAATGCAACATCCGTAACCCGCCGAATTCAGAATTCGCGCCACATCAGATGATCTGTGGACCACACCAAATTTACTAGAGCTTTTATTCAGTAAAATATAGGAATAACCTCTCTTTTTGAAGAGAAAGAAAAACACATTTACCTGTTTTTTTAAATAATTATAAAAAATATAAATTTATGTTTGAATATATGATGTTTAAACTGTGTTTTTGTTTGTAAAACAATCATATATTTCAATGGTGTAATATTATCTTCCCTCTATAATAATGTACCCGCTCTAGCAGCTGACGGTTTTTCTGGCGCTGAATTTATCAATGGGGAAACGTCTTTGTTTACTATAGACCGTATATAGTGAACGAAGCATTCTGTGTGTTTGGCTGAATTCCAATGCTGCGTGGGTGCTTCATTTGTGTTGGCTTGTTTAGCATGTTAGTACTACACAAGTTATTGCTTTTTGGCTAAGATCCTGTGTAGCGTTATGTTCCCCTATGGGAATCGTGGTTACACACCTGACGATGATCACACAGTCACAGTCTCGATGCAAGGTGACTGGGGTTGAGAGCGGATCAGTCATTCGGTTATTTGATTTTTCGTGCCCAGGTTCTTCCCTGGGTGACTTTTCTTCAAAAAAGTGTTGCCAGTTAGTTATAGATAAACAAACCCATCTTTTCAAGCTAACCATCTTTTCAAGCTAAATCCAAAATTTCATGTAATATTCCCGCGTACAAATATAGGGCCTACAGACAACAGTAAAGCCTGGGGAAATAAATTAATCAGACTACAGTATACCATAAATATACTTGATGAATATCAAGGATTTTTTTTTAACTATCTGAAGGTGGCATACTAGTATTAGGGTCTGTATCAATCCTCCGCCCAATTGTTCTCCTTTCAAGAAAATTGCCTTGCATGTTGACCAGCATGGATGGAAGTACATTGTGGTGCAAAAATTGGGTCAATTTAGGCATTTTTAGACCTCTCAGGAGCAGCGTACGAAAATTGTTTACTTCTGAGTGAAGAGGTTTGTTTACAAGTGACGGAAACTTCAGGCTCACATAGCACAAAATCTTCACGGTCATGATACGAAAAATTGATGGTGCTATGAAAGGCCAACTGGTCAGCTATCCAGTGATTGGTAGCGTTTAGCTCGTGAGAATTTCTATCTACACTCAGAGACGGCATTACATTTGTGATTTAGTGTGTAAGTCAATGGCGCTTTCAAAAGGTGTGAAGACTCTCGCAAAAAGAAACGTCTAATACCGGTAATCTGACCTAGTTTCGAATGAGGTGTAACAGAAGTGTTAGACACCACCATCGATACCATAAAATACACACACAAAGCTTGCTACTATCGGTAATTTAGACACTAGTGTACAGTCAGTACATACAGCTGAGGTCAATACCCACAGCACAGTGTACAAACATTACAACGATGGACATCTCAGGTCCAGCTAAAGATAACAAGGTATCACGTTTCATTACTGTATTGTCTGCATTTTGTAGCGACGCGAAGAAAACGTCACTTGCAAGCAACGGAAAGTGAACTTTTTCAGATGGCCGCACGCGGTTTGGGGCGAGTCTTTATGGGCGTATGCTACCTGAAACAGGATCGAAAATTCCCTGCTAATGACCCTATGATAGGAGCTTTAATGTCAAGATGGATATGGGGACCTCGACAAACCTAACCTTGACTATACTGGGGCTACCAAGTTGTATTCATTATTCATTACTAGTTAAGGATCACTCCACAGTACAGCCAGGCACAATACTATCCGATTGCTGCAATGGTGATGCACCAGTTTAACGAATGTGTGGAAGATGCCGCCCTCCAAATGTATATATAACATTTCGGAGCTGACTTAAGGTGGCATACTCCTATTAGAGTCTATATCAATCCGCTCGATTGTTCTACTTCAGGAAAAGTGCCAAAAAGCAGCAGGAGAACATCTTTTGTGACCTGTTATCAATCATAATCTAGTTTTTTGTGGCTTTCATGTTGAAGAGCATGAATGGAAGTACATGTGGTGAAAAAATTGGGTCAATTGAAGCAATTTTAGACCCCTTTAGGCTTCCCAGGAGCAGCGTAGGAAATTTGTTTACCACTGAGTGAAGAAGTTTGTTTACAAGTGACGAAAACTTCCGGCTCGGATAGCAAAAAATTTTCACGGTCATGGTACGGAAAATTGATGGTGCCATGAAAGGCCAACTTGTCAGCTATCCAGTGATGGTAGCGTTTAGCAAGTGAAAACTTCTATCTAGATTTAGAGACCACATTACTTTTGTGATTTAGTGTGTAAGTCAATGGGGCTTTTAATGGGCGTATGCTACCTTAATTACTCGGGACGCAGTAGCCTATATGGCGTTCTACTGATACAGAACGCACCTTTGCTCAAATAGCATTTCCCCTTTCTATACAACGTATAACATATGGCTTGCCATAAACGTACGTGCATGTACCCAGGGAGTTGTTATGGTTCAATAACAACTCCCTGATGTACCACACTCTTATTAGATCCACACTATTGCACTATACTAACCTAAACTATACACGCATGCAACATTATGTACACATTATCGCCAAATTAGTATCTTGGGTCGGCCTCGCGAAGGTCAAATGGTAATTTTGTGTCAACGGGCGAACTTTTTATTTATCGTTTTTTAGATGGCGCTATTATCCTTCTACTTCTTTTACGATATTCATTTAGGTAGAGTTCCTATCTATAAAGAAACTCTACATTTAGGAAGGTGAGAGCGCAGCTAATTTTCTTCACGCAAAACCGTCTTAAACAACCAAACTCTGTTCTAACTTGTAGACTGACATAGTATAGAAACAGACGTACAGTAGCTATAACCCATTGAAAGACGATCGAGAGAACTTTGAGATACTGTACTATAATTTAGACATTCACTGCAATGTTATAAATATTCGAGGCGACCTCTATCGGACAGGCCTATAGGCTGACGAGAGTAAGGTCAGAAGGGACTACAGTTCCGGGATCCGGGTCACAATTAAGTGGGCCAGGAGAAATTTGAAGTGCATGGGAAAGCATTTGAACAATAATATAGTGTATACTCGTTTTCAAAATGTGTTTAAGGAAACATGAAGAGTGCAAAAAGGAGGCCCGGTGACACTTGCCTCCGAGACCCGTTGATGTATGGAGACGATCTCCTAAACAGCCTACTAGCAGCGCAAGCATGGGCGGCGATCCGTACTTCCGAGTGGGGGGGATATGACCTTGTTGACTATCTAAGCGTAGCGCCACCATGAGTTGGCGCGAAGCGTACAAGAAAATTTTGGGATTTACAAACCCTCTAGATGGTCGGAAACGGCACTTCCCGACGTTTCCAAGCGGCATATAACCCAACATTAAAATAGGGATATCATGTCCGAAATATCTCATAATCAGGATCCAAAATACTTTTTTTTTAAATTTCGGGTGTTATTTTGGGAAAATTGCCCCTGTCAATCTTGTTTCAGGCGCTACGTTAGAATGTTCGAGAGCTCTTTTATATTATTCGATGAAGAAAATGGCCTCATGCAGGCTATTATAGGCCTATACACATGCAATACACAATTACATATAGTTACATTCCTAGGTACCGATTGCTAGGGCATCCAGGTGAAACGTGTACTAAGCATTACCCTGGTAACATGAGATTCTCAGCGGTTCGAGGGAACATGTAGGCCTAAGTGTGTAGGCCTACTATAGGGCCTATATGAATACTATGAGGGTGCATATATGTACTATATCAATACCGTGGGCGCAATAATACATTTTGCTGTTATAGGGCCAGTGAAGCCTACAGTCAACTATTCTTGCTTTATAAAGACGGTTTATTTGAAAAGATCGCACTGCGTTTATGGTAGGCGAGAAATGAAGCTAAAAAATAGCCGTACATTCACGATGTTGCATATAAAGGCATGAAAATATTCTTATCCCTGGCATTTGGTGGGGGGGATATGGTGTATTACATCCCCTCCACCCATTTTCATGGGGGGGATATATCCCCCCCTTCCCCCCCAGGATCGCCGCCCATGAGCGCAAGTACCACAACATGGGTATGAGTACAACAGCATGAGCACATGGTATGTGTATAACACAACATGAGAACGATTACAAGTAGAGATCACTGGACAGTGGCGTATAGGAAAGTGAAGGGGGCAGACTGAACCCGGGTTGGGTCTCTGGACGGTTTTCCCCAGAAGAATTTTAGTTTTGTAAATACATTCTATAGTGGAACACAATGGGATACAAAAATCGTCAACTCATTTGTGTCTCCAAATTCTTTCTTTTCTAAACACTATGTGACTGTTTGTGGACATTACAGGTGGGGGGGGGGGTCGAAAAATAAAGGTAGGACTATATGCTTTACCGGTATGTGGAACCGAAAACTGATCATTTTGATTGTACTGACTCTCCCGTTGCTAGTACCATAGAGCTATAAACAGAGCTCCGTGCTAATACAAAGGATACAGATGAATGATTTAGCCGCACGGTTGTCGTGTGTATTCATTTCTTATTGACAAACCGAGGGGGAGGGGGGGGTTACATGCATACTGCTTCCCCTCCCCCACTTTCTAAAATGGGAAGGAGCTGGCCTCTCACGGCGGACTCACCCAACCCTTCTCTGCTCTAATGCTATATAAGCCTTGGTACTATATGCGTTATGAATACAAGTACACGCGTGCGAGGCTCTAAAGCACGGAGTATAAAGTACGAAGTTTATAGCACTCTGTGCCTTCTTTATAATCAAAAGGAAAATGCTCAGAGTACAAACACAATTATCATACCGAGGGCGACGGTATACAGGTACAAGAAACCATGGCTACTTGAGTAAGTGAACGGACTTATTATAAATCTTGGACACCGTATATCATAATAATAATAAAGAACGGATTGTCAACGAAGTACCGTAACAATAAAAATGGAAAAAAGGACCTTCGTGCCATTGCCATGTAATTATAACCAAGGGAATTTGACTTGAACAATATACAAAATATAGAAGTATTTGTACGGTGGCTTAATAGGGACATAGGAAAGAGAAAAAAGTGTTCGAAAATCTCAAAATTGTGACTTTCAAAGTCAAAATTTATTCTCAAAGTTTTGATAAGTATTGTCTGTGTACCTGGATCAGTACGTCGCTTGCGGTTGTACAATCTCCTTGGTCCTTTCACAAACTACCGCCGCGCACGGGGGGGGGGGGGTTACGGTCAATCCTGCAGTACACCACTAGTACTAACACTACGTGTCGCAATCAGTCTTGCCACTATTTGCAAATACAAACACTACCAGATTTGGGCACTATAATATAAAACAACGGATTGATGAATAAAAACCCAGTTCAGTATTCTTGACTTTCATTTCAACACTAAACACTATATGTGGCACGTAAAACGGCTACTTTACGTAACATCGTATTTTCTGTAAATTAATTAATAAGTGTGAAATTAACTAGGCAGCATGCACCCTAGCTAAGAATTAAAAGTCAAAATTTTGAGATAAAAAGTCAACATTTTTAAAAGTGAAAAGTTTGACTTGAAAGGCAAAATTGTACTTTAAAATGTCACAATTTTTCTTTCTTATGCACCTACTAAGCCACCGTACATGTGCAGTGTATCTATCTTCATCACAGAAAAAATATATATATTTCAATTGTCACGATAGGATAATTGTTACCATATGCATGAATGGGAGCATCCATTATAGATTTCCTCTAGGCGGTCCTTCACACACCATCGGCCACCCTTATCCAAAGACCTTGCTGATGACCTCACAATAGGCCTTGTCCATATACATCTGCATGACAGTTCAGTTAATATCCTACCGTATATAAGCCTATATAGTCATTTCCCTCACGTACCAAGTTCTAACCTCCAATTTTCTCTCTGGTGAAATTATCATTGTCATAATGGTTGCCAGATACCTGTTACAGACTTTATTCCTAACCCTGATACTGACAGACATGTTTATGGATTTGCTGTGTATGGAAAGAAACCTGCATAGTTTGTAGTGTGTCCCTGGATACTCAATAAGGAAAGCTTTATAATTATGACCATGTAATGCAAGAAAACGAAACAAGACTTTATAATTGGATGGGGGGGGGGGCGGGTGGATGGATGGAGGGGATGATGGGAAGGTTAAAACGGTTGGACCACGTGACTATCTTCATCTGCATAATTTCAGTGAAGAACGAATCCATATGGCACATTTCATGTTTATCAATCGATTTTATATTTTGTTTAGATCTCCTATCCCCCATACCCAGTGGCGGACTGGCCACACAGACATTTGGGCAATGCCCGGTGGTCCGATGATGGGCTGGGAAGCCTGGTAAAATTTACAGCCGATTTTCACAGTAGTTTATAGAATACAGACGGGCTGTGTAGAAATATATATTTTAACTGTGTGAATCAGTCATGTACAGACTGTCCTCGATCTCTGCTGCTACAAGGTGCTCCTCAAGTTGAACCTTTTCACCGATGCTTATACACGAGCATTGAGCTTGCTTATAAGCTGCTGGTAACGCTACCTGTGTCACAAGTGGCATGTGAACGTTCTTTTTCTGCCTTGAAGAGACTCAAAAACCGTTTGAAAAAGTACAATGACACAAGAACATCTTGAGGCGTTCATGTTGATGTCTGTGGAAAAAAGGATCTTGGCCAAACTTGACACTAAAAATATCATTGATGGTGTGGCTGTGTGAAGCAGCGAACTGCGTAGGCTCCTATGCTCTCGTAGACATGACATGTGCACGTGTTATTGAAAATATATATTTTAGTGGATTTTATTTAGGTTTTTTTTTCAAATTTTTTAAGCATGTTGTCACAAAATGCTTGAAAAACTAATTAAAATCCAGTCTAAAACATATATTTTTGCCTATTTTTTTTTTGACGTTTTTAACTTTCCTCAGTTTAATCAAGTGTTGCTTCTGGAAATTAGTTTTGGGTCTTTTTTAAAGGATTATTGTAACCTACAAAATAGAAAAATATAGCACCATTTTGCATCTAGGCATTCCTTAATTAACCTCAATAAAATCTCAAATTAAACCCCTCCCCCAGGACGGCGATCACTAGTAAGTAACATATCAATGAACAATGAGCCGGTCTAGGTGAAAATGCCCGGGCCGTTTTTAAGACCCAGTCCGCCCCTGCCCATACCCCTCCTCCTCCCCTATCCATTCCTTCTTTCTCGTCACGCTAACTGACTACACGTGACGTACTAAGATGGCGCATGTGGTTAAGACGGCGCTGTGGCTAAATTATGGTATCGAAAGCGCTGAAAACTGTACATATATAAAAATGCGGTAGTTTCAAACAAAGCTCTCCGAGTGTGTGACATGATCAAAAAGGAAAATTAGGCAAATTCATACGGAAAAATATTACTATCACTCAGATGATAAGCAATGCAACCCCACCCCATCCAACCGTCGCTTCACCTTCCACTGATTTGTATAAAGCGGCCAAAAAAGCGGTCACTGTATAGCCGCTATATCTTAGTATGGCATAGGCAGTGGGTGAGGGGGTGGGGTGGGCGTGGGAGGCTCGGGTTAGGGGGACAAAAAACATCTAAACATGTTGAGACAAATATTACGTATAACAACCCGCCGCCCACCCATCCCCCCGTCCCTTACTAAAAACAGGATTTAAAATTACTGTCAAATAAACATGTTTTAAAGATGACAGGTTAGCCAATCATGCCAACAGAAGATATTATATGAACAACATATATTTCCTTACCGTGATCACAGCAGGGTTGCTATAGCAACTGCCGTCTTTTTCTTGCGAGCGAATGATTAATTCCAACAACTTTGAGTCATTTACGTCGGAAGTTCCATTCTCCGTCTCCGTGGGTGACATCATTTCGTTTCTAAAGTAAATTTGGCATTCCAATTAATAGTCAAAAAGCTGAGTATACCTGACAAGTCAATGACACAACATTAAAGTACAAGTTTGTTCAAAATAATCCAGTTTCATGGATCACGTGTGAAGCCTCAAAATCAAAGTTAAGTATAGAGGTATAAGAAAATATTCACATACGAAACAGCTTCCTAAAGATTGCTCGCTGACATCTTCAATCTTTATAAATCAGGTTTGAGAAGACGAAGAAGAAGAATATTTTTGCCGTTTTCGAATAGCTCTCGAAATTGAATGGTAAATGGTATCACGGTACCGTATAGTAACCCGGTAAGTAAGTAATTTGGCGCGCTTTCAAGCACAGAGACCAAAACTCGACTGTGTCTTGGCAACCGGCAGTGTACTGGTTATCACGTGATTCTGAATGGGAACAATTCCGAGATAAATCATTGAAACAATAGCTTCACCTTAGAGATTCATATTCTTAGTTTGATTCCGTGTTGTTTTATCTGTAAGAAAGGAAATAAATCACTCACTTTTTTTTATACCGCCATTTATAAATATAAAAAAAATGATCTTGAGTCGATTACCCCCATGCCGCTCGGTTCATCAGACAATGGAAATTTCTTCCCAGCAGGTCAAGCGGTCGGCCACGAGAGTTTTTACTACGGTGCTCAAATTTTCCTCCACTGCTCTATAATAAATACATGTCATTTTGGACGACCACAAGTTTCATTTCCATTCACATATTATTTATAGTATCCCATTGAGAAATCAGACATCTACACAATCATGTCGTGTCAGGGGACAGAACAATCGAAGTTCCAAGGAGGATCATTGGTCCTGGTAACTTGTTACCGTGGTTACGTGTGAAGTACAGAGTGCACGTACACAGGTGGACACAGTTGATAGACGCGTGTTTCAATATATAAACCGCATTGACTTATAAAATCTCTCCGAAATCGATCACTCTATAGTTTTACTAATGTGGTCTGTGTAGTCAGTTTCTATAACTGAAATGGAAACAAGTCGCTAATAGAAGTATAGACATCAAATTTAACCACGTGTCCGTGAAAAATACTTGTACTCATGCTATGTGTGTGTGTGTGGGGGGGGGGGGTACAGTACGTGGGGGACTTAGGGGGTGCGACCCTAGAAATAAATTAACTTTAAAATTAGATCTAAACGCAAGGTTGCGCTAATTAATACTGAACGTTACTCCCCGACTGACGATGTGAGGACTGCCCCCCCCCCCCCTTGCGTACGCCATTGACACTCTGAGTCTAGCAAAGTTGCCTGTAGGCCTACCCGTACTCATCCTCTTGGTCTTGTACTCGGGAAGTTTTGGAAGTTCCTGTACGCACTCATATATACTCCTCTAGTTGTTCCATAACCAATCAATGAGGTATATTTCTTAGAACTGAATGTTAAGAAAGATATTCTTAACTGGTGATCCCGAATGCTATCTCATTTCTAAGCGACGGCAAAGCAAACAACATAATGTCAAGGTCACGTGATATATATACGGTGTCTATCATTGTACAGCGTTGGGGGTGGGGGTGGGGGAGAGAACTGTTGACGGATAATCACAGGTCTTGATCTTTGGGTCGATGTAGGATTAGGATCACGAAGGCTAACAATCACATCTTTTTAAACCAGGCCAAGAAAATTTGATAAGAAAGTTGATTTTGTCATGAAACATTTCTCCCTCCTTCTTCTCTCAATATGTAAAGTACTATGAATAAAGTAGCGGGGGACAAAAACGCAAAAAAAATGTATTAATAATAATCATAATAATAATTACCTGGATATTATTTACGACCGTGTATGTTTCTAACAATTATGATCATGAATTTTTCTGAGAAACGACATATAGGAATACAATACTCTTTGTCTGGCTCGTATTCAGAAACGAGGTCAGTCATCGGCCATAACATGCGATTGACTCGAGAACCCCCCCCCCCCCCATGTGAATAGGCCTAAATCAAAACATTTACTTAGAACTCCTCGACATAGTGGATCCTCTTTCTATTTTGTATTCCCAGTGGCGTACAATCACCACCATTTTTCAAAGGGGAGGGGAGGTGGGGGAGGTGAGGTGAGGTGGGGGAGGTGGGGGAGGGGCATGGTTGAATCGATTTCGAATCCGATTAGCTTTTTTTTGTGGGACTGACTGCAGTGATTGGAGGAGCAACGTTGCGAAATATAAACTGTACCGTGTTATTGGCTAGAAGGCAAGGGGTTGGGCGATGTCTAAGGAAGCTGCAGAAGAAAAAAGTACATATCGAAACTATCGGAGAGAGGAACTACTTTAAACTCTCACGACCAAGTGGGTAGTCCAGTGGGCAAATCAAGCACAGAAATACGTTTCCAAATCAGAGGTGAATTCAATATCGTGGATTGTATTTCAAAGGCCAGTTTGGGGAGACCAGGGGGTGGGGGTCCCGTAAGCTCAATTTGCTAGCATATAATATTACCTTAATCTTGGGAGTATAGAGTTAAGGGAAAACAAAAAACCGGTCCCAAACCGATTCCAAGTCGACTCGAATTGACAAACCTGGTTTTAATGGAGAATGATGGGGGGGGGGGGGGGGGTTGGCCCACACACTCTCTTTGCCTCTTCCCCTATCCTAAAAACTGGTAATTTGGGAAACTACATGAAGAGTTCCCTCTAGCTGATATCTTGTAAAACTCCAACAAAGCTTTATATAATATATTTTAGACAGGCGCGATTTTCTAACCCGGGGCGCGAATTACTATCTAAGCGGAGCGCCACCATCGGTTGGCGCGGAGCGTACAAGAAAATTTCTGGTTTTGATACCCCCCAGATCACCGGAAATGGCACTTCTCGGGCTTGAAAATGACCAACCAGATGTACACTTTTGCCTGAGAACCGCAGTATTTCCCAAAAGTTTTTTTCCATCCATAACCTTTTTGAAGATTGTCACCAGTCACACATCATGTTCGACCTCATTGCATGTCCTATGGATCATTGCTTTTGAAGGTAATACTACGTAACGGCCCACAATATCCGAAAGCCCCACTTTTCAAGGTTTTAAGCCCATTATTTGTTGAGAATTTGAAAATTCACATTTCTCGTGAATAAAATCACTTCAGAACATACCCATAATGTTGCACAAAATTCAATCTATGGACAAGCAATATAGAAAAACCTCCTTGAACCCCTAACAGACAGGTGAAAATTGCACGAGTAGAGGAAAGTATGATGAAGAATGTTGGTGAGGAAATTTTCGAAAATTCAGACACAGTTAATTTCTTGGTGTAGAAATATTGCAACCTCCTATAATGGCTATTATAAAACTGCGTTGAAGGAAATGAAAAATAGCAGATATTTCCGATATCAGGTATATCGAAACCGAACACTACACACATAGGCGTAGGTCCCGTAGGAGGCGGGGGCTGCAGCCACCCCCCCCCCCGCAACTAAATTTTCCCCATTTTTTTCGGGCACCTACTGAAAGAAAAATAAATAGCAATGAATAGCTTAAAAATTATCCCCTTGGTAATTAAAACAAAGTTCTAAGCTTGGCCGATATTACTACTGTAAAGGAGAGTTTTGACATAAATGGATCTGTATGGTTTTTCTCCATCTACATAAGACATTTGGTTGTTTACATTAGCATCCGGCGGTATACTGTGCAACTTTCACGGACCGTACGGTAAACGATGGCATGCGATGTAACGACCGATGCTTGCTTATATGATATTGGCATCGATATGTTGAACGCGCGCTTCGCGCGCGAAAAATTTTGGCTTTTTTTTCGGGCAAGTCATTACAGCCCCCAAATCCAATTGGGCTCCTACGCCTTTGACTACACACATAGACAGTTTTTGAGGCTGTTCATCCTGGAACATGCATTTCAATGCTCACTGATATGATGTTATATCTGCTCTTTGCTTTACAAATTCGAAAAGGCGTGTAGCGAGTAATTGCCAAGGGAGGGGCGAAGCCTGTAGGCAAACTACCTAAGCGAAGCGCCACCATGAGTTGGCGCGAAGCGTACAATAAAATTTTTGGCCGAAAATGCCTCCCAGATCGCTGGAAATGACACTTCACAGGCCTTGTAAGTTGCATCTAAGCAATGTCTATTTTGAAATTACTAGCGATGTCATAAAGAAAATTTGCTCGGGGGGGGGGGGGGGCGGTCGCCCCTTCCCGAAATGCGTCATGTTCCCCGACGACTCGGTCGAGTTCAAGACCAGCCACAGTTGGTTCCATATAGCACAATTGTACAATTGTTTAAGGCGTCCATACACACACACGCGTTATGATAGACCATATATAGTATTTATATAGATACATTAGTGAGAGAGGGAAAATGGAAACGTCAAAAATGGAGTTGTCGGTGTAAGGGGTAGAGTGAGGCGCACACCCCCTCCGAAATCCTTGATCTGTCACTGGCTACCCTGTGTATATAATAGGGATCAGCGCTTTAACTATGACTGTTCCTCTTTCTCTTCCCGAGGTCTTGGCTATCTTCTACTCCCCCCCCCTTTTCTCCTTTTTTCTTTTCCCTCCTCTTTTCCTTACCCGGGGGCGCGCGCCCCCAACGCCCCCCCCCCTGGATACGCGCCTGTTAATAGAGACCACTAGTTGAATCATATGTGAGCCAATAGGGCATGTGTCAAGCAAATAGGCCTACTGCTCAAAGATATTTTATCCTGTAAATTAAATTATCTTCTCTTCACATGGCATCGTTTTTGGAGAGTTTAAAGCTATTGTTTATTGTTTTACGTGTGGTCTGGTATAGAATAAGCCTCACATTTATAAAAGAAACTGTAAAAAAAAAAAATCTGCCGTCGTTACCCACAAATATTTTACTAACATTTAATGTCTGTTCGTGACGTCCCATATTTTATTTTATATTGCAATCACTGTAAACAAGTTGTTCGTGGAACCGCTAAGCTTGAGCAGAATTTTATGTTTTGTTTCATAAAATTTTGATCTGTGTTGTGTTCAGTTATTGTAATGACATTCTTTATGTATTTATGATATGTATTCTTGAAGTACGCCCTCTCCAAGATGGCAGTGCTACGCACTTACGAGTAAGAAATAAACAGGCAATCAATCTTCATGAATCAAGAACATCGTGTCTTTTTTTATAACAACTAAACACTATATTTGGCGACGAGGAGAAAATTTTACAATTTGGACGTGTTTTTACAATCATGGCTACCTCAGGACTACTCCCTCCGCCCGTTTTTCTATCAAGCCCTGGAGAGCCGCCTACACTGTGGCCGCAATGGAAGCGCATGTTCAGTAATTACATGCTAGCGGCAGGTACGGATACGTCATCCGCCGGACGAAAGCAGGCGATACTGCTTCATTCGCTTGGACTAGAAGGACAGCGAATTTTCTACACATTGCCAGACCTTCCCGTTGTAGAAGGCGAGGATGTTTACGATCGGACTATCCAAGTTTTGGACAAACGATTTGAACCAACAGTAAACGTCGTGGCAGCCCGCTACCGTTTCAGAAAGCGAGCACAACTAACAGGTGAGCCGGTAGACACGTACATGTCTGCATTACGCGAGTTGTCTTCGACTTGTAATTTCGGAACCTTCCTGGACGAGATGTTGCGGGATCAACTCGTCGAAAAAACGAACTCGACACGTATACGAGAACGACTACTCTTGGAAACGGATTTGAAGTTACCCAAAGCGATAGAAACCGCCCGACAGGTGGAACAAGCAGTAAGAGACTCCCGTTCCATATCTGGGAAAATGCCTGAAGAAGCGACGTGCGCAAATGTCAAGTTTACGAGGGGCAAGAACTCTGACCGTTCCAACCATAGATCAGGAGATGCTAGAGACTCGCAGTCGCAGTTCACAAAGTCTCGGGGAAATTCTAGTTTTACAAACCAGAACACTCCAGATAACAGAGGGCGCAAGTGTTGTTATCGCTGTGGATCGAAACAACATTTGGCCAAGTCACATCTATGCAGAGCAAAGAATGCTAAGTGCGACGCGTGTGGTAAAACAGGACACTTCGCGAGGGTTTGTTTACAAAACAACAATAATGCGAGTGTTCGAAAGGTGGATTCTACACAGAGCAGTACGCTACATAATCCTCGTACTACCGATGAAGGAGCAGATAGTGTACAGGTGTTGGGAATTTCTAACGTTACAGGACCAGCGGTTGAAGCCGGTTCCGCGAAACCAAGCATCGTCTGTGACCTGGAAATCAACAGCATCAGTCTGAGGTTTGTGGTGGACACAGGCAGTGATATTACCCTCATGAATGCAAGAAGGTTTGATAAGTATTTTTTGCGGGAATCCCTCGGTCCAATAAACAAGAAACTTGTTTCCTACAACAACACTGTTATCCAAACTTTAGGTTGTTTTACGGCCAAAGTAGGCCATAAAGGAAAGAGCATGCATGCCAATATTTATGTTGTTGAGGTGGGGATTTCCCTTATTGGTAAAGATGTCATCCAAGGACTAGGCTTACAGTTGGATGGCAAATCATTATCATGCCTACAGGTGGGTACAAGTGATGTTGGGCCTACACCTAATATGCCTAGTGCGCCCGGTGTTAGGAGGGGTAGCAAGGGTTATAAGCCTAACACTTGCCCTGACACAAGTAGTGATAATAACACAGGTATTAGTCATGGTAAAACTACTAGACATAGGCCTACACTTAGACTGAAGGATGGTACAGTCAGCAGTAATGATGCTAACAGTTACACACATGATTCAAGTGCCATTACAGGGCAATTTCAGGATTTATTTTCTGATGGTGTGGGGCGAATCAAAGGCTATGCCCACAAAATAAAACTTCAGCCTGGCTTCAAGCCAGTACAACAGCAACTACGACGCATACCATTTGCAGTCAGGGGTAAAGTTGCGAATGAGCTGAAGCGTCTGACAGACGAGGGGGTCATTGAACCAGTTCGGGAGGCATCCGAGTGGGTATCCCCAGTAGTAGTAGCGTGGAAAAAGGATGGGGGGATCCGTATTTGTGTTGATTTGCGAAAAGTTAACGAAGCGGTAGTGATTGAAAAATACCCCCTACCGAATATTGATGAGCTCCTGTCTAAGCTTAGGAATGCCAAATTTTTCTCAAAATTAGACCTCAAGTCGGCTTACTACCAGCTTGAGTTAGAAGAGAGTTCATGTTACTTAACAACGTTTGTGACACACGAAGGCCTTTATCGTTATAAGCGTGTTTGCTTTGGCCTGGCCTCAGCTCCTACCTGTTTTCAACGTGTCATGAGCTCTGTTTTACAGGGGATTCAAGGAGTCCAATGTTTCATTGACGATATAATTGTATATGGTGTAAACAGGGGGGAGCATGATAAGAGATTGCATGCAGTGTTGACCAAACTCAGGTCAGTGGGGATGAAACTGAACTCTAAGTGTGAGTTCAATGTGGGGTCAATTGAAATCTTGGGTCACGTGGTGGATCATAAGGGACTATCTCCAACCCAGACCTGGTGAGAGCAATTAATGAGGCACCCACCCCAACAAATAGGGATCAAGTGAAATCTTTCTTGGGGCTGGTGGGGTATTACTCCAAATTTATTCGCCACTTTGCCATGCGAGTTCAGCACATTAGGGATACAATGGTAGCTGATGCCTTTGAATGGACAAAGGAGGCCGAAGTGGCATTTCAGGCAGTAAAGCATGAAATCATCAATAGTACGGCGCTAGCCTTATTTGATCCGGATAGGGAGACCATTGTTACAACTGATGCTAGTGGGTATGGTGTTGGATCTGTAATGACACAAATTCAAGGGGGGCAAGAGGTCACTGTGTGTTTTGCATCCCGTAAACTAACCGCTACAGAACAGAAATATTCGGTGGGAGAACGGGAGGCCTTGGCATGCGTATGGGCGATTGAAAAATGGCATACATACTTATGGGGTAGACCATTTGTCCTAAGGACAGATCATAGGGCATTGACTACATTGTTAGCCACTAGTGGAACGGGCCATAGGCCAATGCGGATTGCCCGCTGGGCTACACGCCTCTGTCATTACAACTATACAGTGGAATACAAACCTGGTATAGAAAATAAAGTGGCAGACGCCCTATCCCGTTTGCCAGTGGAACATAACCCAGCAATTGGCGTAGTCGATGATGACGATGACGACATTGCTGCGGTATGTCAGACAGTATTACAGGAGAGTAGCGTTACCTATACTCAGCTACAAAGTGAGACTAATAGGGACGAGGCTTGCCAAACTATAAAAGGGTACATACAGCAGGGATGGCCTCAGAGTAAATCAGGAGTAGATGATAAAGTGAAGCCATACTACAGTGCATGATGAATTGTCAGTGCATGACAATATCATATTCAGGGGTGAAAAAGTTGTAGTCCCTACAGGACTAACAAGTATCATAGTTAGCATGGCCCATGAGGGACACCAGGGTATGGTAAGGACAAAACAGAGAATAAGGAAGCTATATTGGTGGCCAGGCATGGACAACCAGGTTACCACAAGGGTAAAGCATTGTGCAACATGCAACTTGGCTGATAAGTCGGTGAGCACAAGAGTAGCTCCAATGCAGCCAGTACCATTACCAGAAGGTAGTTGGGACAAACTGGGATTGGACATTGTGGGTCCCGATGAGACTGCACCATTAGGATGCAGATTTGCAATTACCCTGATAGACTACAAGTCTAAGTGGCCAGAGGTTGCATTTACGGATACTGTCACATCAAGCACGGTGATAGAGTTTTTATTAACTGTGTTCAGTAGGGAAGGCTACCCTAAAGAGATTGTGACGGACCATGGTGTACAATTTACTTCTCATGAATTTAAAGAATTCTTGCGTTCGAGAAACATAGTACATAGAATGTCCGCTATCTACCACCCTCAAGGGAATAGTACAGTAGAGCGATTCAATAGGGTGTTCAAGGGTTACGTACAAACAGCTAGGCTAGAGAACACCAATAGGAAAAGGGCAGTGCGAGAATTTCTGTGTATTTACAGGAGTACCCCTCATGCTACAACGGGGGAATCCCCAAAGATGGCATTGCATGGTCGTCATCTGCGAACCAAATTAGATATACTGTAGTGGGAGCAACCCCTGTACCTACACAGACTGACCCAGATAGAGTTAGAGAGTGTGTAGAGCATGCGCAGACTAAGAGCAAGCAATATTTTGACAAGAGAAAGAGGGTTAAGCACAGAGTATTTAAGGTGCATGACTGGGTACGTGTCCACTTACCAGGACATATTCCAAAGGGCAAAAGCAGTTATTCTGATCCTTTACAAATAACCAAGAAAGTTGGTCAAAGCACCTACATTCTGTCTGATGGCAAGACCTGGAATGTAGAGCGATTGGTTCCCTACATGGGAGGTTGGGCCCCAAACCAGGGCAGGAATGAAGAGTGGCTCTTGCCTGTGGCTGGTCAAGTAGAACCATGTGAGAGGCCCAGAGGACGGGAAGCAATTAGGGAACGGCCCATTAGGAACCGTAGACCACCCACTTGGGTGAGGGATTATGTCATGGACTAATTTAATGTTTAAAGTAGTCAAGAGATTTGATCAGTTTGAAGTTTAATATGTTTATTATTCAAGTTTATTAAAGTTGTTGATTTATGCATGTGGTATTCTTTTACAAACATGAATTCTGAAGAAAACAAAATCCTATGACCCTACTGCAGGGGTTACACTTCAGTTATAAGGAGGGGGAAATGTTGTGTTCAGTTATTGTAATGACATTCTTTATGTATTTATGATATGTATTCTTGAAGTACGCCCTCTCCAAGATGGCAGTGCTACGCACTTACGAGTAAGAAATAAACAGGCAATCAATCTTCATGAATCAAGAACATCGTGTCTTTTTTTATAACAACTAAACACTATAATCTGCCATTAGTGAAAGGGTTAAAGTTCAATCTCCCACAAACAAGCTCACAAAATTTCCAATGGCAACAAACAAAAACACTTTCTCTTTTCTTTCTTTAAACACCATCTGGCAGCTCCACAATCACAAACACATGTTTGTATTACATTCAGACCGAGGACCCCATTGTATTTTCCATTGTTCAAATCCACGTACCCCAACCCTACCCCAACCCTAACAATACTCCCCTTGCGTACGCCATTGACACTCTTAATCAAGCAAAGTTACATGTATACCTACCCGTAGGCCTACTCATCCTCTTGGTCTTGTACTCGGGACGTTTTGGAATATTGTTTAGATACTAGTGCAAACTTAACTACACGGTTTCTTAATTATAGTCATGTACTCAAACTTGTACTCATTCCAAGGTACTTCGACTTCCTGTACGCACTCATATACTCCTCTAGTTATGCCATAGACAATCAATGAGGTATATTTCATAGAACTGAATGTTAATAAAGAAATTCTTCACTGGTGATCCCGAATGCTATCTCATTTCTAAGCGACGGCAAAGCAAACAACATAATTTAAGGTCACGTGATATATATACGGTGTCTATCATTGTACAGCGTTGGGGGTGGGGGAGGGGGTGGGGGAGAGAACTGTTGACGGATGATCACAGGTCTTGATCTTTGGGTCGATGAAAAATTACACAATTCTTCTTTTGATATTAATTTTTTTTAATTATTTTCTTTTTCTTTTTCTTGACACTGAACAATTCTTGGAAACTATTAATGTTTTCCTACATGAACATTTAATATCACAAAGCATGATTCCAGGCAGCACTTATACAGTAGCAATGCAAGTTGGACAGTTTAACACTACAACAATACTATCTATTTTCTATGAAGTAAGATTAAACATACAGACCAGGACTGAACGTTGTCTGAGGAACCAACAGTTTTCTTTCTATGAATGATTATCAATGATTTCATATACAACAGTGCTTATTTTGGTATTTTGTACTTGCGCTTTGCAGTATGCACTTCATATGTCGTAACCGTGCTCATGCATATTCAACACTTACAGCAGGAATAACGTACAATACTGCTACACATGTAATTATCACATGGTTAGATAATCCCAGATCAGGATTATCCGGTGAGGACAATCCAGATTTTGCCGACTAAATAATCGCTGACGAAATTTTGAAAACAAATTCCTGAAGCATCATGGAGGTGGGAGGGAGAATCATTGCCTCCCCCACCCACCCCCCCCCCTCTCTTTTTAACACTCACCACTGACCTTGAAGAATTTCCTTGAAATTCAAATTCACTATGAAAAAGATAATGTAAGCTTTTAAGCATACCGAAGCCCCGTTGCTAGCTAGCACGAAACATTTCTGATTTTGTTATGTACGCTGGGAAGGAAGACAGACAAATATACACATATAAAGGCACACTATGCAACTATGACATCATCACACCTGTTTGCTTCAAGTTCACTAATTGTACAACCTGCGACAATTTCAAGCTATGGATATCTCTTGAACGTTATTTAGGAATTGGATGCGAGATTTCAACAGGATGCTGAAAAATTATTCCTCCTTCAAACGATCACAAACACAATTTCCCCTGGACTATACTTTTAACTTTACTACACTTCGACATATTTATTTCTCATATTTATATATATCTTGCTTCGAGATTGAAGAAAACCTTTGATTCTGCTACATCAACACTACATTATCATATTGATGGAATTTGTCTTTGTCAATATTCAAATTTTTTCTTTCTTTTTTTTTAAAAGAGAGAAAAAGTGTCAAATTTTCAGTTTGTGAATTATTCTGCTTTGTGTTTGATTGAAGGATGACTTTATAGCCAGAATTTTAGTTTTAAGATGTCTTTGTCCAAGTAAAAACATATTTTTTATTGAGTACCAGCAATGTTTTCCATAGCTAATCTGATTTTCAAGATATTCAATTTTATAACATGCTAAAAATTCACTGGAATGCTCCTACTGAACGGCTTAATTCGGCACCATCTGTCCTTGACCAATTTGTGATGCATTGCAAAACAGGACCGTTTGAAGCCATAAATTTCTTACTTCCTCCCATTGAATTTTGTTGTTGCATATGTCAAAGTGACCTCACTGTATTTTAATTGACCCCCCCTCACCTCACCCCCCACCCTCTCCTTCCACCCCATTATTCAGAGCCCTTGGGACAGGCTCGATTGCCCGACCAGTCAATCCAAATCTGCCCAAAATAAATCACCACCATTGGAAAGTATATTAAGGCCACCTGGAGTATTCCATCTGTCTTGAACGTTTTTGAGTGAATGCGGCTTCAAAAACCCATAAACATTTAATATATATATGATGATGCAAGATAAACCATAGTTGAAATAAACCATACCATAAAACCATAAAAAGTTGGATTAAAACATCATGATTAAACGACAAAATAACAATATTTTTTCATTTTTCTTTTGATAGATCAATTTGGAAATGTGCTATACAACACGCAAACGCTATTTATAAATATCTTTGTGAGACTTTACCCATCCTTTTAAATCCATTTAATAATAAAACACCTCTCCTCTGCAGGCTCCATAAATGTTCTTTTACAACAATTAAACAAACAAACAAAATAACAAAAAAATAACAAAAGACAAAACAAAATGTTTGTACATCTACAATTCACCCCACCCCATTCCCCCTGATATCTCCCTCCTCTTTAATATTTAGGCAAAGCTTAGTAATATTTAGAAGATAAGTTGAGCGACAGAACAGTTCGCTTCGGAAGAGTAAAGGCATGCATTATGGGGCTTGCTCTGGATAATATGTGTTGCTTGCAAACAATGCTACCCCCTCAAAAACCTCTCTACATAACCTCTACACGACCTCTCTAAATAACCTCTACACAACCTCTCTACATAAACATAGAAAAAAAGTAAGTGTACAATTTGGCAAGATTTGATTCAAGATGAATTAGGAAAACTTTTGACAGTCCCTATAATATAACAAATAGATTAACACATGTAGAGGCAGTGCAGGAAGTCTTTTGACAGTCCCTATCATATAACAAATAGATTTGCACATGTAGAGGCAGTGCAGGTAGTCTTTTGACAGTCCCTATCATATAACAAATAGATTTTCACATGTAGAGGCAGTGCAGGTAGTCTTTTGACAGTCCCTATCATATAACAAATAGATTTTCACATGTAGAGGCAGTGCAGGAAGTCTTTTGACAGTCCCTATCATATAACAAATAGATTTGCACATGTAGAGGCAGTGCAGGTAGTCTTTTGACAGTCCCTATCATATAACAAATAGATTTTCACATGTAGAGGCAGTGCAGGTAGTCTTTTGACAGTCCCTATCATATAACAAATAGATTTTCACATGTAGAGGCAGTGCAGGTAGTCTTTTGACAGTCCCTATCATATAACAAATAGATTAACACATGTAGAGGCAGTGCAGGAAGTCTTTTGACAGTCCCTATCATATAACAAATAGATTTGCACATGTAGAGGCAGTGCAGGTAGTCTTTTGACAGTCCCTATCATATAACAAATAGATTTACACATGTAGAGGCAGTGCAGGAAGTCTTTTGACAGGCCCTATAATATAACATATAGATTTACACATGGAGAAACAGTGCAAGAAAATAATTCCCTTTTCTACACATTCATACATCACTTTAGAATCAGTTGCGATCATGAGCGCCATGGGTATAACAGACACCTCTACCCCCCTATCCCCCCACCCCCACTCCCAAACCCAGCTTCCTGCATGTAAGTGTAACAGATTATAACTATATCCACCGGAGGTAAAAACTGTGTGCAAACTTTTTGATGCATGAATAACGTTTTCTCACCGAGACAAATCGGCCAACAAGGTTTCCAATGCCTAAGTTGCCAGTTTGCCTGATGCCCATGCAAAGCTAAAGACAAAATAAATCCAGCAAAAAAGTTAACAAGATGGCATAGTTATACATACTTCTGTAGGACAGTCAGCAGATTTTTGACACCTGAGTAAACCTTTTCGCTTTGTTCCTCCTCACCAAACCAACGTGGTTCCTGTGACCCGGTTTCGCCTCTTACGCATGCAGAGCTTAAGACACAGAAGGAGTGACAAGATTTAGATAATTCATTCCACTTTGTAGTACCACCCTATTAAGCAGACCTTTATTTCAACAACAACAAAAAATCTTCCTTTAATGCCTTTATGGCCAGCTTTGACTATGACTGACCACAAGATAGTAAATGCATTGATTGAAAGAGTTAGCAGGACTGAGAAGAGGGTGGAGGTGAGGATGGGGCTACGCCCACCGGACCCGAGATAAATTCGAGTGCCCAGGGGACATCTGGGAGGAAGAAAAGTGTATTCTCTCCATCCCTTGTCTACTAATCCCCTTACATCTATCTCTTTGTGTTCACCACGCTCATTAACCTGTCTGTAATCTGTGTGTGTTTTTGTCCCTTCTGTAACTGTAACTTGTCATTTAGCCTCTGAAGAAGATCCTGCTAGGATCGAATCGCCAGGCCAACTTACTTTTACACATTCTCTTACACAGGCTCTCTAGTGGATAAGCTGTTTGCTAACAGTTTTATTTTATTTTGTTCTCATGTTCAAAATATACTTATAGCAAAATGAATCATGGAAGAAAGGGGCCCGGGTGGACAGGGGCCAAACTTGGCATTAGATGCCTCTGAGTTCATCTGTCGTTCCTGTCCGTGACCTTTCTGTTACAGGTCAATCGGTAACGCAGTCGCTGCAATGTTTATACCACTGCCATATTGCGAGTCAGAGAGGGTATCTATTTTCACCTTGAGGTTGTTTCTACTTTGGACAGAAACCATTCTATGTAGGCTTTGGAAATGAAAACATGTTTTTTGGAATATGAACCTCCTGTCCCCAGGTCATCTGTTCACTGTTAACAACTGCGTATATCCTATAAGTTTTTACCGTCGATTGCGCATGGTATGTCATACGTACAAATACTGTTGAACCTTGAAGGGGGACAAGGGGGTGTGGGGGGGGAGAAGAGGGAGGTAGGAAGGTAGGTGGAGGGGGAGACATGAGTTCTTCATTCGCACCTTAAAGTTAACCATGAAGTTGAGTTTATGCAACCCTATATTGCCAGCAAAATTGTCACGCCTTAAGTCAAGAATTTTGTTAACTTTTGTAAAAGTAGTCCATGACACCTTCTTTATCAGTTAGGCTAATGAATTGCTGCTGCTACAAAGTAGATTCCTAACTTCTTGTGGAACTTTTTTACCATTTCAGAAACCCCAATGTGGCAGATGGTCCATGGTTTTTCCCTGGTGCAATTCAAGTACAAAACTCAGGTAATTAGCACACAGGATAAGTGATCTTCATCTGATATTCATCTAATCCATTTCTTTGATTCTCCTCAGCTGATCTCGTTAGAAGGTGTGGGTGCGATTGTTCAGCGGGTTTTGATTTCCTCACGTACGAACGACACAGACCCTTTTTCCATTGATACCGTCGGTGCTAGCGTCGGTGCCAGTGTTGGTGCAGTGGTGCCACAATGGTGCAGCAAGACAAATAGAGACACTGTGCCCCTTTGCAAAGTTTACTTGTGGTAATACATTTCAGCCTTCTTGCAGTTGTCGCTTGCCTCGCATTTAACGTCTGGTACCGGATCCAGCCAGGCAAATTCAGCGACCTCGTCTTCCTTGGATGGTCCGCAGTGAGAAGGAACTGGGAAGGACACAGGGGGGAAAAAAAGAGATGGATAAAATAAACTGTAACGCAAATAACATTTGAAGGGAACACGAAAGAGATAAATAAATAATAAATATTTCAAGGAAACCAACAAGTGATAAATAAATAATCCGAAACGCAAATAATATTTTTGAATTAAGATTTTTGAAAAAGAAAGAGAAATAAAACTGTAAGTAATGCAAATACTATTTCCAGGAGACCAGAAAGAGCTAAATAAATTATCCGAAACCCAACATAATATTTGGAGGAAAAAAAAAAAGGTAAATAAATAAATAACTAATCCGAAATGCAATATAAAATTGCAGCTTCTGCATAATGTTATATTTACTGTTTTGGTCTTGGGATGGCAAGATTCAGTACTGTGCCTCTCCAACCCACCCCCCCCCCCACCTCCCTTCTCCAGCATTAATGGAGTCCTATGGAATAAACATGTACACCTACCATTGTTCAAAAAGTTTGCGATGATTTCATTCATGCTGGCTTTGTTCCGACTGGAGACCTGTTTATGATTGACGATGGGTTCGGGATAATCTCTCCCTACGATGCAGTCTGCCTCTTTCTGCACCTCTGGTGGGGCGGTCCACGGATTGAACAGGTACTTCAGGGGCATCTTTGCAAGAGCTGGAATATACTTCCTGAAGATGACGTCAAAAAGTTTGGAAAAAAAATGAAATCCATCTGCGATGGTCACCATCTGCTATCCGTCGATACGACGGGACAACCGAGGATCCAAGAGATTTGCCAACAATTTCTGACTTCACTTTTGCATGCAATTGCATTCAGTACAAAACCGAATGTTTAGAACCATTACAATTGCATCACAAAAACTTTGGAGACAGTGTCTTCCTTACTCTAAATCCGAGTCTAACGAGCCACACATTGTTATCGGATTTTGCTATCGAAGAGTACCCAACATTTACCGAAATTCGACACACACAAAAATTCTGGTTTTAAGTCAAAAAGTATTCTCAAGAAATTCTAATAAGTTGTAGTTTATCACAACGTGTTGACGCTCAAATTTAGTCTTTTGGATGATTGCAAAGAAGGATCAATGATTGCTCTCGTGCGAGAAGCAAAAGAAAAACTTTCCAGATTGTGGAATGCTCATGTGAACTCGACATAACCACGATATGAGAATCGAAAGATGTCATTTTGATGAGAACTTCTCCAATGGGGTTTTAGTTTTTTTTTTATCTGTACCAGTCGTAATGCCAGAAATGTTCAATGCATTTGGGGGACATTTAACGACCAATCGCAAGGAAGCATCCCTTCTGGCTGAATCATTTCAAACAAGCATACACGGCAGAATGACTTAACCGAACATGAAAATATTCCGTGTTTCAATGGTGGAAATTTTGCCAGAGTTAGTAAAAAATGGAAAACAACTTCAGTTGAGACGTCATATAATATTACTATGTGATCCATTTTTTGTTAGACCACCAAAATATGCAAAAATGCTTTGGTATTTCTTGTTTTGTCTTTTGGAACACAAAGGAGCAATTGGTAGAAAACAACTGAAAGAAATCAGTGTTGTTTGGTTGCATAATATCTTAAAACTAAACTCAGAGAAGTTGACGTTTCATCGCGAACTGGCATTGAAGGCCTTAATTGACCATGCTATAGAGGTTGAAATACAAGGCAACCCACTTTACATAGTGACATTTTTAATGCTTGAAATATAAACACAAAACCCAGTTTACATAGTGATCTTGTAAGGCTTCAAATACAACAGCAGAACCAACCTAACGTACAACCGTGTAACTCCTTAAAGTCTTGAAAGATACACAAGTAACCTACTTAACATTACAACAGCTTGACTCTTAAAAATCAACCCCCGAGTGTTAACTTGTACAAATAGTGACAGCTTTAAGGTTTGACAGAGAAACCAAGTATAATTCTATTTAAATTGTGATCATTTTAAGGCTGGAAAGACAACCAAGTATTGATTTGTGACAGCTTAGGGCTTAAAATAGAACCAAGTATAATACTCTTTATATAGTAATCCTGTTAGGCTTGAAAGAAAACCAAGTATTATATCTATTTATATAGTGACCAGTTGAGGCTTGAACGATAAACATGTATTGACCTAATTCACAATGTGACAGCTTAAGGCTTGAAATACAACAAAGTATGAATATATTTATATAATGATCCTTAAGGCTTGATAGACAACCAAGTAGTAACCTACTTTACTTTGTGACAGCTTAAGGCTTGAAATACAACCAAGTATTATACTCTTTATATAGTAATCTTGTTAGGCTTGAAAGAAAACCAAGTATAATTTTTATTTATAAAGTGACCTTTTGAGGCTTGAACGATAACCATATAACAACCTACTGCACATTGTGACAGCTTTAGGCACGAAATACAACCAAGTATGATTATATTTATAGAGTGATCCTACAAGGCTTGATAGACAACCAAGTAGTAACCTACTTTACTTTGTGACAGCTTAGGCTTGAAATACAACCAAGTATGATTATATTTATATAGTGATCCTTTAAGGGTTGATAGACAACCAAGTAGTAACCTCCTTTACTTTGTGACAGCTTAAGGCTTGAAATACAACCAAGTATTATACTATATAGTAATCCTATTAGGCTTGAAAGAAAACCAAATATAATTTCTATTTATAAAGTGACCTATTGATGCTTGAACGATAAGCATGTATTGACCTACTTCACATTGTGACAGCTTAAAGCTTGAAATACAACCAAGTATTGTTAACCTACTTTACAAAGTGTCCCTGTGGATCCATTCTCCTCCCGTAATTTACTGGGCAGAAACAGGACGGACACTGAAGAAACTTTTCAAAGGCGGAGCTCGACACCCACATCCAGTTACCGGAACAAACGCTATAATCAGCGTCTAAGAGGTACTTGTAGAAGACCTGTTATGGTTGGCGGGAAAAATAAAATAATTATGGATTGCCAGTCTTGTACCGATTGTGTTACATATTGAAATATTTATGAGAAAATCTTTAGAGACTTCTGTAATCACGCAAAGAACATTTTCACAACAACTTCCTTCAATGCCGTGCCATGGGGTATTGTGCTGATAGGCTTTAACAGTCGTAGCGATGTTCACACTGTGGTTTTACGAAGCCCTTTTTATTTTTTTATATATAGATGACTATACAATACTATCTGGGTGAAAACTTTGTATGTGCCTGTTTTCAAAAAGGCAATTAACTGAAGGGTATTTGTGGTTGGTGCAGTCTTGGTGTAGCATAAATCAGTTCAATGACAAAACTAGTTGCTCTCACAACAGAAGGCTTGACAGATACAACTGCAACCTGGTCAGCTCTACATATATATAATTTTACAGTAGAGTTGCATTCCCTTTTCTGTTTCATGTTAGACTGTCCACAATTTGCCAAATGGGACCAAAGTTTGGACTGTTCCCATCACTATTTTTCATTGTTTAAAATCATTTCAATTTCAGACATATGAGTCATTAAACATGGGCAGGAAAAAATAAATAAATCAAAATCAAGAAACTTTCAGAATAGACAGAAATCAGTCAGGGTTTTGAAAGCATTTTGAGAAAAACAAAAAAGAAGGTTTCAACCTGCAGCCCCTCCTCCCAGTTTGGACTGTTCCCATCGCTTTTATTCATTGTTTTAAATCATTTCATTTTCAGATATATGAGGCATGACACATGAGCAGAAAAAATTTAAACAAAAATTTAAAATCAAGAAACCTTCAGAATAGACAGAAATCAGTCAAGGTTTTAAAGCAATTCGAGAAAAACACAAAAAAAAGTTTGCAACCTGCAACCCTCCTCCCAGTTTGGACTGTTCCCATCACTATTATTCATTGTTTAAAATCATTTCACTTTCAGATATATGAGTCATTAAACATTGGCAGCAACAACAACAACACAACAAAATCAAGAAACTTTCAGAATAGACAGATATCAGTCAAGGTTTTGAAGCAATTTGAGAAAAGCAAAAAGAGAAGGTTCCAACCTGCAGCCCCTCCTCCCAGCTAATCCAGAGATCTCCCCTGGTCAAGAAACAAGCCACTGCATGACGAGCCACCTGATGTATCCAGCCCTCCATCCTGAGCTGCTTCATACAAGCATCTATCCACGGATATCCCGTCTCTCCCTGTGAAAGAAGAGTAAAAAAAACTTAGGTTGGACAATGGCAATCTCCAGGCCTAACCTAAATCATCAGAGGGGCATTGCAATATTCTTAGGTGTGTTAGTTCAGTGGTTAATGCCGGTGCCTTCCAATCATAAGGTCCCGAGTTCGAGTCACTCCAAGATTAATGTATATATGTCGTCCAGTTACAGACTTGTTGCCAATTGACAATTCATAATCATGGATGTTAAATATGAATGTAAGAGACTGACTTCTGTCAGCTTGTGGCTTTGATAAGCCAATAATGGCTTCTTAGCAAATTCCTGATTGCAGGAGGATCTAAAATACATATCAGTCCTAAATTGTTCCGCGAAATTTGACCAGCTGCAGTCTATGACATCACTGAGAATTCCTCTGAGGAATGTCTGACCGACACATCCGGGCAAACTGACCACACATTCCACAATTCACACATAGTGTGACATATTCGAACTAACATACCATTTTTACCAAGTCTCCTAACTGGTGCATTTTAGCAACAAAATGTTGCCCGCTGTTCCCTTGGCAACTTAACACACGTTTGATCGTCAACCAATCGGAACGATTCTTTCACGCTAAACTGACCTCAGGCTTTGAGTGTCAGTGACCATTGACATATCCAAGTCCTGCTAATTGTACAGTACTTGCTATTCCTAGTCGATTCCCTAGTGGTATATACCATTTTGTTTGTAATTGTTGGAAGACGAGATCTTTTTCTCTCACGACCAGCACATAGATTGAGATAAACAAACTCTATGGAGATCATATTTTTGAATAAAATTTCTTTTGGACTATATGCGTTTTAGGGCTTTTTTATTTTCGTTTAGTACGGGTGTTTTTTATATTGTTGCTTTAGGCTTTTACATTTTATGCCTTATTGGTTCTATATATTTAATATTTAGGTTTTTGTTACTATTTGTTTTAAGGTTTTACATTTGTAAAGTGCTTTGAGCAGCTCTGCCAATTATGCGCTATATAAATATTACTTATTATTATTATTATTATCATGTCAACTGTATATAGATCACCTGCAGTAGGACCGATATAAATACGCCCTCTCTAGAATCGCTCAAGATCCCCATTGAAATTGATTTCATAGTTTAAATATATTTCCTAACACTGTATGGGATATTTTTAATGCCAATATATATTTATGAAAAATATCGAAAATACAATTTCACAGACCTTTACTACTTAAAATAGATAGTCTGTACAAGAAAAAAAAGAGACAAAAAAGAACCTGAATATTGAATTCCTCTTGTTGAATGATTTAAGTTAAGAAGAGGAAGAAACAACGACCAGAGATTGAGAAAAAAACAGAAATGATTCTCACGTCTGTCCAGGCTTTCAACTTCTCTTCGTCCTGATACCAGTTGATCCTGAGGCAGATTGGATTCTTTTCCATCTTATCAAAGTAAGTGTTGTTGACTGACATGGTGTAGAAGTATTCACGCCATATTAACTGAGCTGTGACGTGGTTCTGTGCAGAAGTACACTTCACCTGAAAAATAAAGGGGGGAAAAAACAAAATTTGTATAAAAAGTCAAAACAAGAATATAATTGGGGATATTTTTTTTTTTTTTAAATAATAGTTCATGATGTTGTGTCCACTTACTTTCTTGAAAGAATGAAAAGTGAAAAAAAAAAATAATAAAGAGAAAAAGGACATGCAAAGCAAGATGTAAGTATGGTGTATCTGAATCTGAATGGGTTAAGTCGGCAAATATCCTACTAGAGGACATAAACGCCGATTACTGAGCGCTGCAAAGTATGAGTAAGAGTATAAGTTATTAGTTGACAAACAGGAGTTAGTAAGCTTGTCTTTGAAACAGCTGTCTAGTCTAGGTGCATGCACAATGTCTGATGGCAAAGCATTCCAATCTTTAAAGGTGTGGAGAAGAAAGAATAGTTATATAAATTCTTTCCAGCCTAGGGAACTTGGAAGTTAAGATCATGTTTATTTCTTGAGTTAATACTTTTTGTTAGGATTAGAGGGTAGAGGGTCTGCCCAACGAAATCTACGTTCCAGGAACCCAGATTAACTTGACCCATTTTTACGTAGCCTCTGGGCAGTATTTCGGATGGAGTCTTCGGTGGATTTGGTACTTCTGGCATATGAAATTGGGAAATAAGCTTTTTTTTATACAACTCGGTTCACCATGGCTGCAGTGATGATGAACAGGTTACTCACACTTCCTCATTAAATTGAGAGAGCGGTCAAGTGCTGAAGACCACTCTCCTGTATTCCGATGGGGATGTCAAGAGGTGGTCCTGTGAGCAGGCATGGGTAAGGCAATAATACACCCCCCCCCCCGGTCTGGTAATCCTCTGACCACACATCTTCACATGAGCGATTGATATGATCTGGTGGTCATCCATGATGATCACATGGATAGGGTTGCCCTTGCACTTAAACGATTGGTAGGCTAAGTACGACTAGCTACGTCCTTTTCAGACGATAACTTTTGACAGTTTCTGTCACACTCGTCTGCCGTTGCCATATTTATCATCTCTTTCACCTTTGACATCTTACATAATGTTTGTGTTGTTAAAATATGATCAAAAGTAAAAATTGCAATCCTATAGAGAAAAGTCAATCTCAAAATGAGAGGTATGATTCATACTTTAAACATGCTAAAAAACACAACCTGAAATGACCTTTGACCTCTTTATCTGCTAGCACACATTATGCCCCATGGCTTCTGATGATTACAACCAGCTTTACTTACAAATATAGTCAGTCATATCTCTTGCGTTAACAGGACACATAATAATAATAATGGACATTTATAATGCGCCGATATCCGTCAAAAAAGATGCTCATGGTGCAGTGACACAAACAGTGTGACAGCAAAACAAAAAACAGTTAACATACAGTAGTACAAGACTAAAATGCAAGCAAAAATGGGCAACATTGAACAATTAATTAAACAGTTTTCATCAGATGAGTCTTGAGAGAGGGTTTAAAAGAAGCAAGAGATAGACTGTAATTTATATGTTCTGGAAGGCTGTTCCACAGACAAGGGGCAGCAGCAGCAGCAAAAGCTCTTTTGTCCCATGATCAATTTGATAGATTTCACACAGAAGTTATTTATTGTGTGATCTCATGACACTGCGATTTGCGTGATATGGTTGCAGAACAGCTGGGTACAAACTCCAAGCTGTCTGGACTCAGCAAATCTTGACTTTTTTGGTGGGGTAAGGAATCTGTCAGTTACTTTCTTATAAGAGGTATCTACTAAAGCGTAGAAGGGCCGGGCCATTGCATTGACGCGTTACCAACTTGACAAAACGACAATTATCTGCAAATTGACGAGTTGACGAGATGGTAAAGTGACAAAATTCAGAAAATTGATGTTTTGACGAGATAACAGATCTCGTTAATGCATCAATTTTCTGCAAATTGACCAGTTGCACAGTCCTCTACTGGAAGGATGCTTGCATGACTGAGCCTTAAATCTGACACTATTCTACTGTGCGGGAAGCTGCTTACTTAATTGATGCATTGACGAGATCCGTTATCTCGTCAAAACGTCAATTTTCTGAATTTTGTCACATTACCATCTCGTCCTGTCTCAATTTGCAGATAATTGTCGTTTTGTCAAGTCGGTAACTCGTCAATGCAATGTCCCTTCTACGCTTCCGTAGGTATCACTGTAACATTAGGACAGTCAAGTGTGTAAGTAGTAGCTCCTTGGTTCTGTGCTGACCTTTGAACCTGTGGTTACTAAGAGGCTCATAGAAATATATGAGACTCAAATGTTAGACAAAGCAATAGCTTCTGTGCAAGGATGTTTCTGTCATGTTCATAGCAACTACGGGCAGGGACTGGAACAACTTCTTTATTGTGACGGACGAAACACAGACCGAGCAACAGATTATCGAGATGCAAAGACGGACATGGGGAGACATAGGGACAGAATGTTTGCTGGTTAAGCCTCGATATTTACCTCTTCGTAGATCTCTTGTATCCCCCAATAGAATTTGCGAATGGAGAGAGCCCCGAAACGTAAGTAAGGGCTGAGACTGAGGGGTGGATCGAGAAGTTTCGGGTTGAACTGGTTGATCATGACAATGTCCGACTTGAAGCCCTGCAAAGAATGAAAGAAAAGAAAGGGAGCAAAAAAATTAGAGTTTTAAAGCTGGCAAAGAAATTTGCATGAGATTTCACGGAAATTTACAGGATTAAAACACAAAAAGAATTTTTAGTTAAAGATACGTGCTCCTTGCGATTCCTAACAAAAGGATCTTAGACATTGTTGTTTCGCTTGCTCTCGATTGTACAAAGCAATGTAGAATGCAAATCGATATGGACCATAACCATCATTACATCAATAACTTCTTCAGTGCTGGATAAGATGTGAAGTCTTACTCTTTCTAAAGTTTTCTTTTGCTGCATGGACTGTAGAATCTACTGTTATTGCCCATTTAAACTGGGCAGCAAGTTTATGTAACTCTGCTACATTTCTTGCCCCCCCACTTCCCCCAACCCCTTCTCCCCCAAATTAAAAGACACCACAATCCTCTTGCAAGGTAAAACCTGTGCCAAGACACCGAAATTTACAGCAGCAATTTGTCCACAATGCCAACGCCCGAGAGACACAACAGTTTGGACTAAACCTGACTTGTGATTTTATGCATTTAAACTTAATTACTGCTTTGCGTCATTTAAACATCAGTCTTAGTTGAGTCCAGCTCTTGATAATTTGGCATAGATATGAATGCTTCTCTCCAAGTTCCAGCTAATTTGTGAAAATACTTCCATCTTCATTTGTGCGTGATCTCTAAATTCGGAAAACCCCTCATCGGTAACCACAGATTAGTTTGAAAATGAGGTCGGATGGGAAAAACTTAACTTGGCAATTCTGCAGAATCTCACCACCAGCTATTCATTAAAGGACGACTTATGCACAAAATTAATATATACTATATGTTACGAACTGCTATGTTCTCTAAATTTACATCCATGTTTCTATTTCAAAGTCCCCATCCATCTCAAGATGAACGCACAACAGCTTTACGGTGCACTTGAAACCTATACCGATTTTACGCTTTTCATTCTCACCGGGAATATTGACTACGCAATATTCCCGATCGCGAGTCGTCTCATTGATGATCTGGCGAGTGACAACTTATGCTGTCTATTAGGAGAATGTGACCCAACTCTGGGAATGTCATCTCTGGGTCATGCAGAGGTCAACCCGACACTTAAAGGCATTGAAGACTTGACCCAAACAGCGTGCCGCCATCTTTAAAATGTTAACTTTCCGTTGCTTGCAAGTGAAGTTTTTCTCTTGTCACTACAAAATGCAGACAGTAATGAAACATGATACCTTGTTATCTTTAGCTGGACCTGAGATGTCCATCGCTGTATCGTTTGTACACTGTGCTGTGGATATTGACCGCAGCTGTATGTACTGACTGTACACTAGTGTCTTATTACCGATGGTAGCAAGCTGTGTGTGTATTTTCTGGGATCAATGGTGGTGTCTAACACTTCTGTTACACCTCATTCGAAACTAGGTCAAATTACCGACATTAGACGTTTCTTTTTGCGCGAGTCTTCACACCCTTTAATATCGAAACAAATGATGGTATGGTGTTCTGTTGCAATCACTGTTATACAAGTTGTTCGCGGAACTGCTTAACTTGACCAGAATTTATGGGTTTGTTTTGTTTATCAGTTCTTGATCTGCCATGAGCGAAAGGGTAAAAAAGTTCAATCTCCCACGACGAGCTCACAAAATTTCCGATGACAAGGGCAACAAACAAAAACACTTATCTTTTTTCTTTTCTTTAAATACCATCTGACAGCTGCACAACCTCTCTCACACACACACACACACCCATGTTTGTTTTACATTCAGACCGAGGACCCCATTGTATTTTCCATTGTTCAAATCCACGCACCCTAACCTTAACAATACCCCATACAATAGAATTCTTCTGAGGACGTGGTGATTCTTTAGAAATCACAACCGAGGACCTGGAATTCTTTTGTTGAAGTCCTCGGTCAGAATACAAAACAAACGCACACACGCAGGTACACAGAGTGTGTGAGCTAAACTACGGTACGAAAAAGCCAAATTTTGTCAAGACAGACTGTTATAGACCAACAGCATATTATTGTGATAATTTACTGTAGCCATCGCATGACGCAATAAGAAACTGATAAACAACACACAAAGTGGCTGCTCTACCCACACACTTGGCAAGCATCCAAGAGTTGTTTTTTGCACACTCGGATGTGAAATGGACAAGAATAATGTTTGGGCATGAATGGCTAGATATCACAGGTGATGATTTTGATATAAGACAGCAGCAGTTAAATGAATGAAGGTGTTCTTCCCACATACTTTATATATTCAATTTTTTGGGTTTAGGACTGAGGAGGTCTGTTTTGATTCCAGGGTCTGGTTTGAAATGACAAATTTATACATCTTTTTTGTCCTTCTCACATTTACACAAAGGAATACCAGGGCATTGCATGGTAGCGGCCTAACGGATATCACCAGCACTGGGACAAACAAGGATGTACAAGCATAGGCGTAGGAGGGGGGCTGCAGCCCCCCCCAAACAAATAGTTTTGTGAAAATTCGGGCAATATGCTGAAAATTTTTCGGGCACCTACTGAAAGATAAATAAATTGCAATGTGTTTTTCAATGGTTAAACTTATATTATTATTATCATCATTATTGTAACGACTTCCCCAAAAGTTATAACCAATATGTAAGGGTAATAACACAGCAAATGATTGTATGTAATTGGCATGCGATGTAGTAACCGATGCATGCCTTTATGATATGCACATTAACATGTTGAATGCGCGGAGCGCACAAAATAATTTGGTTATATTTTTCAGGCAAGTCGTTACAGCCCCCCCAAATCAAATTGGGCTCCTACGCCTATGTGTACAAGAGTTAATGAATCCTGTTATGCTTTACAGTTAGTGTCCATAATTCTAAAGGGCAAGGGAATTAAAGCAAAAACTGTCGAATTAAAGCATTTTACTTCGACTGACTATACTCAAAAGGTGATATGAACATTTTATCCAACCAACAACAGCTTCTCAGGTGCTGTGAAAATAGTTGCCTGCATCTCTATCGACTTGTAAAGTGTGTTTGATAAAGACTGCAACCTGCTTGAAGGACAGATATGGCATTCTTGTGTCTGTATAACTCAGATTGCAAGGAATTTATCGGCAGTTTTCGTTTTTTTACCAACAAAGACGAACTACAGTACCAAGTTGTAATGCACCTTGCTAGTTGGTTGCTCTACTGTTACAACACATGCTTTTTTTTGGTCACCTCGATAAAACCTGTTACTTTCCAAACAACAAGGTCTTACAATTTTCCTAGGTCTGTGCCATGTTTATAGTAGATTCACTTCCCCTTGGCTGGTTTTTGTACATGAAGATGGAAATTGCTACATAGAAAAAGGAGCTTTTGACTTCAAAATCAATGCTCGCAAAGCCAGTTTCCACTATGGACTTGATTTCACACAAAATTAAAGCCAGTTTGGCAGTTTGCACAATGGATTTGATGTCACAAAATGATGTCACAAAAAAATAAAGCCAGTTTGCACCATGGAGTTTGATGTCACAAAAAATTAAAGCCAGTTTGCACTATGGACTTGATGTCATAATAAGAACTAAAGCCAGTTTGCACTTTGGACTTGATGTCACTAAAAACAATAAAATTAGTTTGCACTATGGACTTGATGTCATAATAAGAACTAAAGCCAGTTTGCACAATGGACTTGTTGACTTGATGTCACTGAAAACAAAAAGCCAATATGCACAATGGACTTGATGTCACTAAAAACAATAAAATTAGTTTGCACTATGGACTTGATGTCATAATAAGAACTAAAGCCAGTTTGCACTATGTACTTGATGTCACAAACAAAAACTTAAAGCCAGTTTCCACTATGGACTTGATGTCCAAAAAAAAATTAAAGCCAGTTTGCACAATGGACTTGATGTCAAAAACAAATAAAGCCAGTTTGCACTATGTACTTGATGTCACAAACAAAAACTTAAAGCCAGTATCCACTATGGACTTGATGTCACCCCAAAAAATCAAGCCAGTTTGCACTATGGACTTGATGACACAAACAAAAATTAAAGCCAGTTTGCACAATGGATTTGATTTTACAAATATGATTTTACAATAAAAAATAAAGCCAGTCTGCACTTTGGACCTGATGTCACAATAAAATAAAGCCAGTTTGCACTATGGACTTGATGTCCCTTAAAAATACAGCCAGTTTGCACAATGGATTTGATTTTACAATAAAAAATAAAGCCAGTCTGCACTTTGGACTTGATATCAGCAACAACAAAAAACACCTTAACCATAGATCTCCATGGACATTACTGTAGATAACTTTTCTGACGTCTGGAAAATTCATGAACCCTGCAGAAAATATTTCGGGAGTCATTTTCTTGATGTGGGGGGCGGGGGGGAGTGTGGGGTCTCATCCCATAATTTGCAGACTATGCAAGAGTAAAAGTAAGAAGAAGTCAAAGTACCTCATGTTCATACTTCAGTCTCATATCGTACAAGTCCAACGCTCTTGTCTCACCGCCTATCCAGCGTTTCTTCTCCTGCCCCGCCATCTCTTGACATGCTGATGAACAAGATAAATAGATAGATATTCATTCAGCCAATTATATTAAAATACTGTACAATGGAAATTGGTTGATAACAAGAGCTCAAAACATTAGAAATTGTAAACAACATATAAGATGTGAAATAATATACATAGATATGAAAACATTCCTATAAAATGTACAAAAATATGAAAATGTCTCACAATATAAAGATTAACAAAACAAAAAAAGGGTGCCTACAAAATATTAATGCGTACAAAAATATATAAATACCCTCATATCCAATATAAAGTCTACAAAGTATGTAATTGTACATAAAAAATTAAAATATTGGAGTATAAAATTATTTAACGGTTTTGGTGCGCATATATAGATATAGCACTGCAGAGTGAATTTCGTCGAGATAAATTTTTGATATTTAACTCATTTTCTCAATATGTCATTTATTTCAGCTTTTCTGCAACAACGGACAGAGCTGCGAAAGATTGTAAAACTAGACTTTTATACAGTGACGCAGAAAGACGTTAACAGACAGAAATATCAGCATAGGAGGTCAAAAATTCAAGCTCTTGTGGGTCGTAACAGACCTCGTTATGAATACTCAACTGATTATGCGCATAATTATAAGGCTTAAGCTTCAGCTTAGAGGCTTCACAGATTGGCGATAAAGTCATGGATTTTTGAGACAATATTGCAGGTGTTTTCTCTTTGAAATAACTTGACATATTTTACTTAAAGGAACAATTATTTGGGGGGGGGGGAGAATTACATCTGATACAAACCCATCAATAGTATTAACTGCGTAGACGCACAACCTACTGTACATGATAGCAGGTTTTGCAATCTTCTAGTAACAGGTACGCTATAATTTGGGGTATATTCAAATTTACCTTTTTTCCACAACTGACGTAGTAGAAATAAAATGTACATAACATATAAAAATGTGTATAAATCAAATGTGAAAGGAAGTGAGATATAAAACTCTAACCAGAAAGCCAGTTGGCTCTGTGATTTCCTTATCATACAATGCGCTCAAACCAAAATAACTAGAGCAAGTGAGTTACATTTGTTCAAGAATTAAGTGAGAACCAGAAAAGATCAGAGATCTCCAGCTCTTAAATTTGCAGTACTTCCTAGTCCTAGGCCTCAACCACGTCATTTGCTGGTAAGGATTTTACACAGTATAGAAATTTTATTCCAAAATGTTTCAATATCCAGAAAGAACAGCATTCCTATGTGAAGTATGGACTCATAGATGTATGAATACAAGGACATTTTCTTTTACCAATTTTGAGCTAGCAAATCCCTTTAAAGCAGCATTTTACATCCTTTTCTATGCTTTGTCTCAACCTCATTGATTCCACGATTCCATAACGACATACATAACTAGCTTATCTATTCAAATCTTACTTCAAATGGTGGCATAAAAGTCGAAAAATTTACAACTTTCGTCTTTATTTTTCTCGAAGATATTCTCCGTTGGGATCCAAATAAACCTCGTCCATAGTATAAATATTTAAAAGCTACAAACAACATTGGTTAATACGTAATACACGCTGGTTGTACCAAGCTACCAACTCGACGTTTTGAATCGGCTCATAACTAAGCCTGCATCTCTGATTGGTTGAATTCAAACTGGTGGGTTGGGGGGAACTGTAGGCGGTTAATATTAAATGTGTAACTTGTCGGACGACATTTTTCTCATTATCTGCAATTGTCCTTAATTACTCGCGAATTAACGCTTTTGGCAGGGAATAAACTTGGCTAATATCTTAGTTTGCTGTTTTGTGATTGATATATGTAAAAAACTTGATGGACTTGTCAAAAAAGTGGAAAACGGTGACAAAGCGCAAAATGCTGCTTTAATAATTGCTATTAATGATTGAGAGTTACATGACATTGTTTATACACTGCGGAATACTCTCACAATCTTACTGCCAAAGCAAAAGTCATCACAGATAAAAATGGCCAATTTTGAGACCATTTGAGATAACCTATTGACCCCTTGAAGCTCAGAGGATGAAAATTGATGTGAGTGGTTTCAGGCTCAGCTAACAGCAAGAATATGATCTCTCTGATGCAGATTTCATTTCCTGGATGACTGTATATTGGGTTGAAGACTTATAGAACCCCTTCACAAAAATAAACTGAACTGCCTTTGACCAAACTATGTTCACCAAAAGAATATCATAGCATTGGAGAATTCACAGATTAATTTTGGAGTTATCATGTTTAAAAGGTTTTCATACTTTGACAACTGTTGACCTCATGTGACCTTTGACCTCTACCGATTTCAATAGGGATTTGTTTGCACTCACCAAGCTGGATCTACATCCTGAGTATAGTTCAATAAAGATGTACTTCTTGAGTAACCATGTTTACAAGATTTTCAGAATTTGACTTAAATGTTGATTGCAAATGACCTTTGACCATAGGGTTCTTCTACTCACCAAGCTAGATTTATATACCATGTATGAAGTTCAACAAAGATGTTCTTTTTGAGTTATCGTGTTCACAAAGTTTTCACCTCTTTGACCTCTGTTGACCCCATTGCTGTGTAATACTTCAGGTGAATATTCGTATACATAAATATGAATACGGTCATCGGTGAACTTTGAACTTACCGAAATATTGTAACGGCTTTAACTTGTACGAGCGATCTGCCTCCTCTGTCTTGGGAATGCATTTCCACTTTGCAGGATTCGGTGTCTTGAGTGGCTTGGGGGGACTACCGATCCTTTGAACCACCTCGATGAACAACGAATATGTCAGAGGCGGTGAACCACCATTTTCTGAAATCACTCTGTAGAAATTATAGCAGAGTGGAGCAGTTTTTGTTATAATTTGGAGAAGGAAAAAAAAATACTGAAAGATTTGTCAAATTTCATCTAAAATGCTGCTAGTTCTGATACTAAGGGACAGGCTAGTTGGGAAAATTTCTAATGCAAGTACCACTCTAAACTGTCCTCTCATAATATGCATTAAAGCATTCATACTGACAGTATGAACAGTTCCTAACCTTTACTCTGTTTGTAAAGCTAATACCACTCTATACTGTCCTCTCATAACATGTATTAAAGCATTCATACTGACAGTATGAACAGTTCCCAACCTTTATATAACAGAAATGTGATATCCATTGGGGAGTTAGGGGGTAGGACATGTTCCCTGGCTGAGTTAGGTAGGGCCATAAACCATTAATAGTTGTGGACGGATCAGAAATTTGCCAACGAGGGGTGTGGATGTGGGTTAGTTGAATGTGAATTTGCTGTAGGTGGGGGGGAGAGGGGGTGGCAGCGGTCTAGTGTTCCTACCACGGAGACGTTCAAAGTTTACAGATCAAATTTTGCATTCCGAAACCTATTTTGATTAAAAATTAAGTCTACACATAAGGTTGTACTAATTTCCCCCCCCCCCACCCCTGCCCGAAAAGACTGAACGCCTTTCCCGTGACTGATGATGGGGATCCCCTCCTCTCCCTCATTGGGCATGCAAGTGCTTGAAGTATGGCATGAAAAGTACAGATTTATAAAAAACTTGGGCCGACTAGGTCCTAAGGGACCAGTACGCATGGTGTACAGATGAATATGATATGTATGCAACAGATGGAAGGATAGGTAGGGGAGCAGAAGAGATGGAATGTTGGGAGGGATGTAAATTACTAACAAGTATAATATCTTTAACCAGTCTGGATACTGCCCCTCCACCCCCCCCCCCCCCTGTTACTGTAACGAAATCAGTTCCTATGACCTTAAACTTCCATCTAAATGCCTTTACCCAACTACTAATGATCTACAGATTCATAATCAATAGCCATTACTTTCCCCTTATTATTATTTTGCAAGGAACCATTCCATGATTCACATTACAGAAATTTGTCACCATCTGTAGGTCAGGTCAGTTTGAATCCCTATGACCTTTGAACTCTAGCTAAATTTCTTTAGTTTAATAACCTCTGCAGATTCATAACTATTGCCATTATTATCCCTATATATTATAACTGGGAATGAGCCATTCAATAGGACATTTTCAAACTGCAAAATATGTGTCGTCACAGCTGTGGGTTAGGTCAGGTCAAATCAAAGTCTATGTGAACTTTGACCTTCACCTAAATTTCTTTAGATGAAAACATTTTGTAGAATCATATAAAATACTGCCGTTTTTATCCTTATTATCACTATGAAATGAGCCATTCAATAACATAAAATGTTGATATGTAAAGCAGCTGCAAGTCGGGTCAAGTTACTATGACCTTGGGACTGGTCAGGTCAAGTCACTATGACCTTTGGTCAGGTCTAGGGATACATACAGTATATGCAAGCTTGTATCACATTTACCAAGACAGGATTTTAACAGCTGCTCTTCGGCTTAACCTCGCAGCAATTATATTCAATGTCAGATCGCCAAACATATTTAAGAGGCCTTCCTAATTATTTTCCCATTTTTACATCATTTTGTGGATCAGCAGTGATTAAGTAGAACTCGAAGGGTCCTGAGAAGCAACTTTTATTCCTTTGTCTCAATTATAGCAGTTGCAATCGAAGAAAGGCCTTATACACACGTACACCGCTAGTAAATGGTACAAGAGAATGCTTTGACTCACGTTAAAGGATTCCAGAGGGTGTGAGAGACTTGTTCGATGCACTGTACACCCATCTCCTTACAAAGCTCTTTCACCTTGTTGTCACGCTCTTGCCAAATAGGTTCTGGATCCTGCTCGAAACAGAGGACGTCGACGTTCCATTCCTGTCAGGGCAGAGACAATGCAAACACAGCTAGAGAGATGACATATTTATAGTAACTTCTGCTTCGAGGCAAACCGTTCTCGGTAGCACACGTACGACAGCAGTGAATAAAAACTTTTCAGTGACTGATTTGAAAGTAGGTGGTGTACGTGCGAGGGAATAACAACTGGTTCGATACTTGGCATGACTATGTATCAAAATAACACACAACTTGAGGGCTGAACATTAAGTCACCAGGCCTAACAAGTTTGGGCTATTTAACTGGCTAAACAGGGAACAAATTTCAGGCTTAAATTTTTTCTGTACCAGTTTTGAGGGTTCTGAACTTTGCCTCTCATAAAATACTCTGGTTTTTTGTGTGTACAAAACCTGCTCCACACATCTTTACACTTGTGTAGCAATTTTGCCCATTTTTGCATACCATTTTCCGATTCGATACTGGATAAATTATTCCCCGCTAAATGCCAGTCGCCAGTGGAAGAAAAAGGCACTCAAATATTTCTGTACCTCCCCCCCCTCCCTTCCTCTCCACCCAAAAGATTCAGAACCTCATCATACGATTAGTCGGTGAAGAATCGTCAGTGAAAGAATACTCATCATATCTGTACCTAAATGTAAGCTACAGTACGTATTACTGCTTGTAATATGGGCTAATACGTATCGGGCTGCATTGCTCTCAACAGCCACGTACACAAACTGATGTTTGTTGTTGTAAATTGAGGAAGATGTTTATAGTGAGAACTTGATTTTAGTATTTTAAGTTAGATTTTCAAAAGCACTCAAATTTTTAGCAAGTGGCTATTAAATTCTTGTTAGAATTAGCTGCTGTGACCATAATTGATATCCAAAGTAACCTGCCTGATAACATACATCAGACAAGAGCTAGATTTTGCAATCACTGGTTTAAACCTGTTTTCTATTCTTACTTTGGTCTACGTTGCTTTTATGTTTTTTTTTTCATATCTCATCTTTTCAACAATATTCAGACATTTTACTTAACAAGTTTGTCCGCTTTTTCCATCATACGACATTCCAATTTGTTTTATAATTCTACTTTATACTTTTTTTGACTCTTTTTACTGTTTTGTTTTGATACAAATTTTTTATTTCATATTTTGTAAACAACGGCCTTGCCCTTGGGGAAGTTAAGCTACGGCTTACCGAGTTACCCTGGATTAAATGCAGTATGAATCATTTAATAAAATACAGTATAAATAAATTAATAAATACAGTATAAATAAATATACACTGTATGAATAAACTAACAAATTTTAATAAATAAACAGTACGTAGCCTGCCGCAGACATCAGAAGTAGATTTATTTTCAACTAATTCTTGAGTTTTTTAGTTATTCCATGCATGTTGATATAAAACCTAACCCTACCACGGTCGTATCCAACGGGGGGGGAGGAGGGGTGAATTTAGCATTTTAAAATGCCAGATGTCTCCAGTTGTTGTCGGCATGCTTCAAAGGAGAGCATGCGTGACAAATTTTCACTTTCCGTTGTGATTGGTTCTTCGGAGCATCTAAATGTTTTAGTTCAAGGCGCCTGCCGATGAGCCATTCAACAAAGCATGTGACATCATTGGTTGTCTATCTGTCTGGTTATTCTTTCTCATTATTATTATTATTATTATTATTATTATAATAATTATTGTTATTATAATAATTATTGTTATTATAATTATTATTATTATATAGAGGAAGTTTTGAGGGATCCACTACAAGTTTTTTCCAGTAATCTTTCCATCACATTTTTTTCATTAAGTAACAACTGTTGTGGATATAGGATTTATTTCAATTAACAATTCTTAATTATTCAACAAAGCATGTGACGTCATTGGTTGTCTTTCTGTCTCGTTATTCTTTATGGCTTGTCACTGCTTGATTCTTTGTAATTTGAACATTTTATTATCCGTGGCATTTCAGTATCGGAAACGTTTTATTATCATTTTTATTATTATTATTATTATAATTATTATTATTATTATTATTATTATCATTATTATCATTACTATCATTATTATCATTATATAGAGGAAGGTTTGGGGGATCGGCCAAAAGTTTTTTCCAGTAATCTTTCCATCACATTTTTTTTTATTAAGTAACAACTGTAGTGGACATAGGATTTATTTTGATTATCAATTCTTAATCCCAATATTCTTAATTATTCTTAATTATTTAGTTCTTTTTGTCTATGACGAGAATTACTTTATTTCTTCACATGGTTTAAAGTCACATTTCCCATCCTTCCAGCAAAGTTAGGGCTATTTATCTTTAAATGTTTAAAGACTACGCCCACTGAAACTGCTTCTATCTCTCTCTCTGACATTTTGCTGCGGAGTATCAATTTTAGCTACTGTATCTCAGTTTTGTTTGCAAGGTATATAATTCCTCCTATTGATCTATAAACAATGCTCGTCTAGACATACGACATTTTTATCACGCAAGTGACTCTTTCCCTCTTATTACGGCGCCATGTATAGGTAGAGAGATACCATCTCTTAATAGATGTTTACAAGCACAACCGCGGTAGAGTTGCAGACTAATGTAACTCTCCTGGTGATATAATGACTAAATGACATGTAGATGAACATGAAATCAATAAATAAACACACATGAGGAGAGATGGGGAGACAAAATGACAGGGTTATTAATGAAACCAGCAAGTACATCAAAAGGAAAAAAACTAGAAATAGGTCGGAGGGTATAAAATTAAAACTTTGTGCAAAGGAAACAACAAAACAATGAAAAAAACACGAGTAAAATCAATTATTCAGTTATTACATTATTTGATTCGTTGACGACTTCTTTTAACGTTCCTTCGTTAACATTCGTTAACAACATTTAAACTCATTTCCACATTGGTTTGCCTTGCCGACACTAATTTTTTTGAGGGTTATATATGTAATCACACAGTCTGCAGCATAACAAATGTTTTTTTTTTAAATATTTTTTATTCATTCTCTCTTTATTTAAAAATTATTTTAAACATTCAACTGTACACAGAATCGTAAGCTACGATTCGGCAACAAATATTTACGACTTTCGAGTGGTTCATCTTCCTGCCACTCTCATAAACGTCATCGCTAATTTACAGCACATGTTGGTAAGTCCAACACATTCAAAACTAGCTACTTGAATAACCCATTAGTTTTGCGGCGGACGTGTTTTACATTCCACAGCGGACATTTCTTTTGTTCAGGGTTAGTCGGACGTGTCATTATGGTATCATACACTGATGCAACTGGGGTTCTATGGAGCAATTGCTATGCTACGCAACACAACCAGTGAGTGTAGCAATGTCACATGGAGCTCACTCGGCAGCAGGTCTAACCAAAGCTGTACGAACAAAACACTGTTCATAGTTTTTTGTCCATTTTGGGTAAATGAGTCCAAACAAATCTGCAAGAAAGTCCAATTGTAATAGCTGCACAGACCTGCCCAACCACCAGCCCCTCCTACACCCCCCCTCTGCCCCTGTTAATAACCTTGGAGAATGTTCAAAACATTTCACAGCCAAATTAGACATGGTTATTATACAAAAGGTATCCACAAGTCAATGTTAGTCTACTTTGGCCACACTACAGTGTACCATGTACCGTACTTATTCCAGGCGAAGAAATAAAAGCAATATGAAATTTACCAAAAACTGTTTTCGCAAGACCTCTGTGGGGTCCCCCTCAAAACAGTAAAGCATTCCACCTTCGGCTCTGAATTGGTCATCTATATCTTTCAGGCAGTCATGGAGAAATTGCCATCTGTTAAAACCGCATAGTTGAGTTCCTAGAAATGAATAAAAATGAATCCATATGATGCACGTACAACGCTGCTAGGGAAACAGTCAATGAAAGAAAACCCCCAATGACCCCCCCCCCCCCGCCCCATAAAAAAAGAAATGTAATGGGTGACAGAAAATCTGTAAACAAATTACTCAAAATGATGACAAAGTATGAGAAATACCACAAAGCCCTCAAGCTTTCTTTACAGTGATTCCTTGCCAAGTTTTATATGAGAATATGTTAAAGTTACTGAAACACTGCACGGAAGATTATCATGTTTTGACCCCAAATGACCTCTGACCTCTAGAGGTAATGATAAAGTTTTGTTACTCACTACTATGAAAAGGTGAGACATCACACAATAAGCAGGAATTTCATCACAGCTTCTACTTTGGGAGTTATCGTACCAACCTTTGGTGACCTCAAATGACCCTTGACCTCCATATGAAGCTATGGATGTCTTTTAGTCATTAAGGTTGATCCATATGCTATATATGGGCTTCATCCCAGCTTTGCTCTTGGAGTTGCTATGCTTACTAGTGTTTTAAGACTTTTGACACCAGTTGACATGAACTGAACTTTGACCTCTACAAGAAATGAGGGTTTTATCACACACTAGTTGGATTCACATGTTAAGTATGAGACTAATTCAATCTTTGTCTTTGAAGTTTATGGAGTCAAGGTTATCAGACTTTGAGCTTTGATAACCTCAAGTGAACTTTGATCTCTGGTGACCTCAAGTGAACTTTGACCTCTATGAAAAACAACGAAGGTATTGCAGTTACTAGCTTAGATTCACACACTAAGTAACAAGTTTGTCCAAGCTTAGTGAGTTATCATCTTTACTACATTTCATGCTGAGACCTCTTCAAACAGTAGGGTTTCGTACGGATCCGCAACCACGTATAAATTAGTTCATTCAACCAGGAGCAGATTCGAACCGAGCTAGACAATTTCACTTTTGAGAAAAGCAGTCTCAGACACTTTTGGTTGTAGAGTGAGGAGGAGGGTGTTTGACCGGTATTGACCCGGTCATGTAGGGTGCACAGTGCTAAGATGGTTAACAGTTCACAGACTTGTGGTACCTCGATCCCATATACTCCTACTTGTACTTGAGTCTGTACTCTAAAGTACATTTATCCGTCCCCTTATCATGACTTTATATCCGTACCGGTATTCTGACGGGGCAAATCCTGCATAGTCGAACAACCGGCTTTGCACTCGTTGTACTCACACTCAAGCGAGATATTTTTTTGTCAAAACAACCGTGCATAAAGCATTTCCCTAAATTTTTTGTTTTGACAGTTTTGTTTTGACAGTTTTTGTTTAAACCTTGTATTCCTTATTTGTTTCCAAATTGCACTCCAGAACACGATGTTTGCCGTAATACTGTACAATCATCTGATTTATATGAAGGATAATAAAATTTGGCGACAGACTACTCTGCCCAAAGATTAAGTCGAGGGAGCCCCTGGATGATCCATCTGATTGCCTGCTAATTCGTCCTCCTAACTCCTTCCGACAGACAATCGTTGATGTTGAGTAACGTAACAAAAATATCTAGCAGCTCTAAGAGACCTGTCGACATAAATTATCTGACAGACCAAAACCAAAATTTGTATTTTCCTCCCCTGTCCATCGCTGACAGGTAACATTGATAGTCGACACAGATAACAATACCTTAGGTGTGCACGTTGTTACGAGGGCCCATTGTAGCCTAACGCTAGTCACTGCTAGTGAGAAACCTAATGTTATAATGTGGAGAGTAATTGAAATTGCCTACGTGATAAATCAGTATTTGAGAAATTAGGTCGGGTTACCGTGTCACAATGTTATAATACACGATTGTTCTGGTATATTCCTTATGATGACGCGCTGGTCTCGGGTTAACGTCGGTTTACGTGGAATCGCGTGTAAGCTGTGCACGGCATCTTCGTGGATTCTCTGGAACGTTCGCAAGAGATGCAAAGGACTTCCAAGAATAGAAAAACTGGGTCAAGTGTATCGAGAAAGATCTAGATGATTCTTGATATGGCGAATCGTATAAAAACCCGCCCAGATCGGAGAGTTTCTCAGTTTCTGAACGAATACAAGCGACGACACATATTATACCATTCTACTATAAATCGTCAGTGCTCAACTACCAGTAGTTTCTGAGGGATTGAGATATCGATAACAAGATTGATTCTACGCTTCCATTCAGAAGTTTGAAGAGGACTTTGCTGTGAAAGTACAGTTTTCCAGTCGTTATTTCGGAGAAGGTGAAGAATTTCTGTCTCCGTTGAGGAAGTTCGTTACGCCAGGAGTTGGTGGCTATAAAGCTGATTTTGGACTGACTCTGGTAATATTTAGTCGGTGAGAAGTTCGACTTGTGCTTCACTCTATTGTGGCTGGAAGTCCGTCTTCTATTTTGGAGCATCGCCGGAAAGAAGGTGACTGCTGTTTCTGGGATCGCGAGAAACTTCGTCGAGGACCAGTGAATTTCGCGGTACAACGGACCGAGAATCGTCGTCATCGAGGTCGTGGCCGCTGAGGGATATCGCCATTGGAAGAAACCAGCGTGTTTTTAAGTGTATCCTATCTTGTTAAGTTTGTGAGTAATTTTCTATATATTTGTAATTACCACTTATTGTTGTTGGTTCGGGGTCCATTGTTCAATATAGTTTACGTTCTCATTTAAAATCTCTAGACTCGTCAATTTGTCTGTGTTCCTTACGGAAACGAACCCAGGCTTGTGTCTCGTTAAAATTAATTATCGAGACCTCTCGCATTCCAACGTAACAACGTGTATGATAAGGAAATTCAGTTTTAATTGTACTTGAGGTGTAAGGGTTTACGCCCGGCCTCCTGTATTACTTCCACTTGATCTGATACAGATGGAGACTCCCCCCTACCCCCCCCCCCCGTCCGTAAGTCACTTGATAATACTGAAAACTACAAATTTCTTTCACCTGCTACTTCTCCATCAAATATGAAGATGGGATAGAACTTTGTACAGCTGCACAGACCCTCTAGCAAAGCTGGATTGTCGTGCAGACGAAGCCCGTGGCGAAACCAGTGGACTGTCACAGATTCCTTCTTGCTGAAAGAACAAGTAAAAAAAATTTAAATACCGACTTGAAAAAAAAAACAGAGACCATGCTCTCAAACTTTAGAGAGATCTGAAAAAAAAAATTGCAGGTGCATCAACGACAATTTCAGAAGCTTAACTTAGGTTCTCCCTTCACCTTCCCAATTTGCAGAATTTTCAAAATGATGTCATCTGGTCTAAAGTACATGACTACTGTACGGTAGTCCAGTTTTATTATCAAGTGATGAAGAAAAATATTTTACAAACAAAACCCCATTTAAATATCCAGTCTGCATTCTGCATCGTAATTCAATTGTCAGAAACTCAGCATTCAAACGTTTTTAAAAAGAATCATGCCACGAAGCACACATTAGGCTGAAATCATGCACGAACATATTTCTAAAAAAATTAAATTAAAACCAAAATTAAATTTGCAAAACAATTGAACATTTTGTGCCTGACATTACCATGTGTTTTCAGTACGTCATTGTATCATTTGTTTTTCAAAGAGAGTGGAAAATAATTAAAATGAGTGAATCAGGGCAGTCATTTTTACGACGCTTAAAGCCACCAACCAATGTGGGAGAAGATGGCAAGGGCTCATGGATTACAACTTTCACATCGGGTGGCTTCCAAATTCAACATTTTAACTCAAATTTGGAATCTTACCAAATCTAGATAGTCATTTCAGATGGAGAAAACCTGTAGACTGCTCTTGGATGGAAAAACCAACCTTACTATGACCCGGCCGGGGGTCGAACCCGGAACCTCCCGAAAAGTCTCATTGCTTCAAATGCCACCGCCATTATCCACTCAGCCACAGCACCAAATGTTGATTAGAGTAACATTATTTTCCCAATTACGAATTCACTGCCACGTCATGTTGAAGCGGTAAGTACTGTATGTCTGGGCTTTGCATTTCTTACAGCTTTACTATGCCGATTTCAATCTTTTAATTTTAGAGTCGAAGGGGAACGAAGGGGAAGGAGCAGGATGGTGAGCGGGGATGAAGGAGGGAGAAGCATGGGGTGGGAGGGGTGTTGTGAAGGAGTGGGGTCACATAGGTTTCTAGCTGTAGATTGGTGATATTAACACCATTTAAAGGGTGTGAAGACTCGCGCAAAAAGAAACGTCTAATGCCGGTAATTTGACCTAGTTTCGAATGAGGTGTAACAGAAGTATTAAACACCACCATCGATCCCAAAAAATACACACACAGCTTGCTACCTTCGGTAATTAGACACTAGTGTACAGTCAGTACATACAGCTGAGGTCAATACCCACAACACAGTATACAAACGATACAGCGATGGACATCTCAGGTCCAGCACGAACAAAACGTCACTTGCAAGCAACAGAAAGTTAACTTTTTCAGATGGCCACACGCGGTTTGGGGCGAGTCTTCAATGCCTTTAAGCAAGTTATTTACTTTGGTATATATAGTGTAGCCATGGCCTCCTTGGCATTTTCTAAGCTTAATATTGATGTTTAGAATCAATTACTGTGTGTAAAAATACAGCCCATCAAGAAAGGGTGCACCGATGATTTATTTCTGCTATGTACAGTACAGTAACTGCTACATCTTGCTTTGAAGAAATCCAAGTCTGGAAAGGGTTCCATTAGAAAAGATGTCTAATGGAAAATCTGCAGTACAATAAAGACTTTCTGCACGGACTGTGGTGAAAATTTCTCGAAACTTAAATATAATCAACTTATTATAACTCAATATAGGATTGCAACTGATCCCCGAAGAGACAGATTCCATATTCTGTCAATTCTCACAGAATGAAGGTTAAAAAGCACAAAATTTAATTATCCATTCCAAGTTAGTCTTCAACATTTCTTTGAAGAGACACACTTTTCAACAATATAATAATTACAAGACACGTAAAAGAAGCTCGTGTAAAATTTGAACATTTTCATGTTCCTTTGAACAAGCTTTTCCCACATGAAATTTGCCTACTGAAATACACATGAAATTTTTATGGATAGGTCTACATTGCCATGAAATTTAATTACGAGACAGCACAAATTTTAATGACGTACAATTGTCATGAAAACACAGTACAAGACAGATAAATCATTTTGATTCTTTTTTTTTTATATTAAAAGTCAAATCTTAAAGCTACTCTAAGGCCTCATTCCCGCTTTCCATCATCAACACGAACTAACAGATAACTTTCTTGGCTGCATAAATCAAAACGCTCATCCTATTCGCAGGCTTCTCCCACAATCATGGTCGCTTAATTAACTGCCAGTATATATTTCATTTAATTTATTTATTAAATTATTTGTTTTATCACAACATTCGGGTGATAATAATAAGAACATATATAAAGTACCAACATACAAAGAGTTGTGAAAGGAAGTGCTCCAAAAATACCTTTAAAGGACCAATAGTGTATTGACCTAAAGGTACAGCAAACTATTAATTTAGAACTACACTACTGTAATATTTATGAAATCAGAATTGGATATAAACCATGGAATTAATTAACCCAACTTTTCAATTTCTTTATAATTTTTGGGGCATTTTTCAGTCCAAAAGATGGGAGAAATTGATAAAATCCTATCTCAACACACTGTATTCACTGACACAGAGTAACTGATGATATTAGTGCACCATGAAGCTGCAACAGCTATAAAAACGCTTGTGTATCCTGCCAGTATCTTCTCCCTGGGTGTGTTTGTTATCGTATGTGAACTGTACGTCAAAACTGAGGGTTTGTCTTACACACATCGGCAGCATTTAACCAGGGAGTTGTTATGGAAAAATCTCCCTGGTTAAACTAACATGTAAGAATTTGTGCATGTTTTTGTCCCTTCTGTTACTGTTACTTGTCATTTAGCCTTTGAAGAAGATCCTAGGATCGAAACGTCAGGCTAACTTTCTATACATGTAAGAATTTGGACACAATACATCATTTTAGCAGGGAACAAAACTGCATGCATGGGATGATTCCATCAACCGTTTTTTTTTTCTTTCTGCACCGCTCTTATCGGAGATGACAGCTCTACCGTAGGGTATTTTCACCAAGAGAGAAACCGAATATGACAAATGCAAATTTAACCGTACAATACCTCAGGGGGAATCTTCGGCAGCACTGACAAACAAATTGTCTATCAGCAGCTTTGTACTGGCATTTATCTTAATATAAATCCCAAATTGCCAAAATCAGAACTTTGATAATGTCCAAACAGCAAATTGTCAGTCTTAGCTGTTGACATCTGAAATTTACTCTAGTGGCAGTTGCTGCTGACTAGCTAACGTACCAGGTAAATTAGGCCTATGGTGCCCTTTACCAATTTTGGGAAATTTATACCTGAGGTGCGTGTACAAGTTTCGAAAGCCGAAAAAATTGCTATTATCCTTATCCTACGCAAATTCACAAATTTATAACTTGCCATTCAAAATTAGAGACAGAAATTGCGTTGCCCCTGTTGATCGTTAGTTTGAACCGGGTTACCTAGGTATCCAGATGTTGAAAATACAAGCTGCACATATCACAAATTAGCACACACAAGTATGCTGTACTCACCGAGCGGCCATAATGTTAGTCAGCTAGCTAGCTACTATAGCTACAGTAGCTCTCCTTGTTGATGAATGTTGACTGAGAAATACCTAGGTACCCAGAGTACCTAGGCACAGTCTGCAGAGTACTAGGTTACCTACTGTAGGTATCCTGATATTTAACAATACATGCTGCACATATCACAAATTAGCACACACATGCTGTACTCACCGAGCGGCCATAATGTTAGTCAGCTAGCTAGCTAGCTCTCCTTGTTGATGAATGTTGACTGAGAAATATGTCAAAGGATCTGCAAGAGGGAAACAATTTAAATAAACAATTAAAAAAAAATTCAAATACTGTGGATGTATCTTAATGATGAGAAAACACTGGAAAAGTTTTTTTTTGTCCTCAATTGTATTTTTTCAAGTTTTTATTTTCTTAGTTACAGTAGAGGATGACTTTAATAGGCACAAAATTGATTTTGATATGTTGTATGTACTGAACACTGCGTTCAACCCTGCAGGTTGCAATTCTATACCACTTTTAATTTTTGAGTAATCCCCCTTTAAACATCCGACAGGCATCCATCGAAGTGGCTGGTCTACTTAGTCTAACAAACAGACCCCCAGTAGAGCTGCAGATGCAGCAGAAAACTCCACAGAGGAGCAGAGATTTTTTATGACCTCAAATAACATCTTTTATAAAGCTTCGTAAAAGTTTGTAACAAGAAACGGTGTTGATTGTTATCCAAGTAATGCCCTGTTGTTTAGAACAACATGTTTTGGTTCACCTAATAGGATTTAACAAAAACAAGTGGATTACGATCGAAAATTTAGACCTGCAGTCAGGAGCCAAAAATTCTATGAATTCATCATCAACTGCAGCATTCCTGAGATTTAGCATATATACCTTAAAGGATTGGTTTGGTTGTCATACAGTACACGTTTATGTTACAGTATATGAAAGAGGACAATAAAAGAAACCCAATGGTGGAAAAAAAACTGTTTAAATATCTTTTTCGGATAAAGAGATACTCAAGTGTAAAGTTTTATCAGATTGTGTAGAAACTGCTGAAATCTGACTAGCTGTGATGTCACATCCTCACATTCCTGAAAAGTCTTTGTTTTCATCTCTAATTATTTTGTGAGATTTCATGACTTTCAACCAAAAGATATGTCAGGAGATCTCAAATTTGTCAAAGGAAGTATTTCAGATTTAACAACTGAAGAATTTTTGATTATATTATTTCCAAATGTGTTAAAAAAAAATGTAAATAATTTTTAAAGAAATATATTCACAAATGTTAAGGAAGTGAGGAAGTGACATCACACCCTCACAGTAAGTCTTTCTACACCAGTCGTTTTCAAAGACATTTTGATATCTTCAAAGTGTCATATCTCTTTAACAGAGCATGCTATCATGGTAGTTTCTTCACTGTTCTTTTTCGCTTTTTGTGCTCTTTCATACAAAATAGACATGTCAAAACACCTGAACCAATCCTTTAAATCTAAATATGTATCTCGAAAGACAAACAAAATCTTGTTTTTCCCCCCTCAGACTGTGACTCGTCAACTTCCGTCGAGACTTGAAAAATCTGCCGAACGCTATCTCTTTTTCTTATCTGTCTGAAAGAGTAATTGAGAAGCCCCTGAATGTTTTTAGGCCATCTACTGGTAAGCCTCAACGAGACTCCTTCGGTTTCGACGATAATTACAATAATATAAAGCACGTTCCAAAATTGTTGACACGCCGATTGTCCGTTGGCGATCATTATCAGTAGAAATACGTTATTTTCAATATGCAGTAGAGACAGGTTTTATTATGTACATTACGGTAGTGTGTATTTTCACATGGTATGGGATTCCAATTTGGGTCAAATTCATGAGGTTGGAGTGCAAAGTCTGACATCAATGTCACTTTCAAAATGGAGCCTTTTTCCCCTCAGGTAAATGGCTTCCTTTGTATCTAGCCAGCAAGTTAGGTGGACAAAACGTGCGATATGTAGCATTATAACCGTATCAACTTTACAGTAAGGTCTAAAAATACACATAAAATGAATCATTAGAAACCCAACCATACCCATGCAACATGAACACCACATTAGTTTGACCTATCGTTAAAAATATTTACCTTGCATAAATTTGCTTTTGATACAGCACAAATTAAGATTCTGCCTATATCAAAAGTGTCATGTGTATTCATGAATTTGTGAAAGATGACACAATATTCATGTAAATTCCAAGAATAGATGATTCAACTTAAAAAAATTGTTTACATAAATATGACAGTAGAATTTAAGAAAAGGTCATGTGTTGCCTTCAAAGTCCTAGACTCTCACAAGTTTGGTTTGGTTCTACTTTATGTATGTATGTTAATATGTCTGTTATAAACCATTATTATTTAATGTAAAATTTCCAGTAAATGCATCAATTTTTATTCCTTTTTCAAGCTTTCATATCCCATTGAAACTAATTCCAGAACATTTGTTTCAAATGGACTCTTGATGGAATGATCATAAAAAAAAATAAAAAATTTAAAAAAAATAAAAATAATTGTTTCAAATGCAAGAACAGTGTACAGTACCTCTATACATTGCATGTGGACACCCATGTTTTCCATTTTCCAGACTTTTACTGTTGTGATTGCTATGAAATTTAATTATAATCTGTAAGTTCCTTAATTGCTATGTTAACTTGCGCGACAAGATTTGATTGGCTTCAGTACATGGTTATAGTTGCACACGATCAGTTTGAGTTGGATGTATACATGAAGCAGTGCATAAAGTACATAAAAACAAATCCTGTAATATGTACTGCACACATGTATGCTAATTCGAGAAAAAATAGCAGGTGTTATTCAAAGCACAATGACATACTGACATATTACCCCTCTAGGATACTAGCATTGAATGCTGATGTTGCTTAAATTTTTTTTACTATTATTACTATTTCTAATTTTACTATAAAGAAAAAAAAGTTACCACTTAAATATTTCAAAATGTTGCATTTATAAAGGGTTGCATGAAAATTACTGACAATTGATGAGGTCTTGTGACTGTCTGTAAAATGACATCATGCTCGCTGTCTGTAAACTGCCATCATCAAAGTTACTTAGGTTAAACACAAACTGTAGCGGTCGCACACAATCAGTTTGTGTTACAGTACAAATGGAACAGTGCATAATCAATCTCTGATATTATAAGGCTGTCTTTACTGCATACATACATACTGTATGGTGAACCCTTATTTGTGCTGAAACACAGAAAAATAACAATTGTTGAGGCAAAATGAAACATTTACTTTACAGTTCATGACATATTCTGTAACCTTTACATCTTCATCATGTACAGTGAGCTGATATTTTACTTTGATGAAATATTTCAAATTTTGCATTTTACAAAGTGAGATGAGATTTCTGCGGGAGATTTCAACGAGAGATGACCTTGCTCATTGTGTATTCATGTCATGCGATATATTTGTTCCTGTTAGTCTAGGAATATACTTTGTGTCTGTCACTCCGTACAAATATCTTAAACTTATCTCAAATATCTCAAAAAACAAAGTAAAGCAGTTATTTTTATCGAGCTGTGGCTATGATTAATGTAACATTTGAATGATAAATGTTATCAGACACAACATTCTGTAAAATCTGTAGGTTTCATAGAGGCACCATTCTTTTTTTACTTTTTTTTTTTTGGGGGGGGGGGAGAAATAACCTGGTTTAAACCTTTGGGAGGGCAGGGGGAGGGAGTGGCAGGTCTGTTCTCGGCCCAATGGCTATCTGATCACGTTGATAACTTCTTTTTGACTTTCGAACATAAATGGGTAAAAGGCTAGGAATCTAGATACAAATAATGTAGTAATAATAATAATTTCATATTTTTATATAGCGACTTTCCCAAAGGCTCTAAGCGCTTCACAATATTACCCAGGTCAACGATAACCTGTCAAACATAGAGACAATCCCTCCACATAGCAGCAGCTAAACAGCGCCTAACTGACAGTTTTATCTCACAGGTCCCCATGTATACACCTGGATGAAGAGAGGCAATGCCTAAGGACACAATGCAATGATCTGGCCAGGACTCAAACCTGCAATCCTTAGATCACAAGTCCACTGCCTTGACCACTTGACCACAATGCTCCCTGACCACTTGACCACAATGCTTCCTGTAAGTAGTACGTACAGTACAGTAATTACAAGGCCTCAATCTTGTTGTGCAGACTAGAATGCTATGTAGTTACTTAAACATATCTTTTCTAAATTCTCTATTGTCCAATCAATTACAGCAGTAGACAAGATCACTTTGGTTAAAAAATAAGAACAAAAGTCCCCTTTTAAGGATGAATTTGGGAACAATTACATTTGATCCTTTGTTGATCATTAATACAACACTGCCTACTGTATCTTTACATACTGTATTTCTATAGCACTTTTAATTTTTGGAGAAATACGACCGTTCAAAATTAAGTGACGTTCATCAAATAATCAAGTGACTGGAGAATGAAGTCTCAAAACACTCACACAAATAGGTCAGTTGCTCAGATGCAATACAAAACTCAATTGATGGGAAAATGAAAATGACAAACATGTAATTTACTGTACTGTACGATGTATGTCATTTCTACAAATTTGTCGAGGACAGATGGTGTTTAATGTTATCTAACCGTGCTCTGCTGTTTATATGAAGTTAAAAGAACATTCGTTTGCGTTGATTAACATTTAACATTTAGGCCTGCACTGAGGAGCCAACATTATCATAATCACCTCTGAAGCCCCTACATAAAAATTCCTGAGGTTTTAGGAAATTTATTTAAAGGTGAATAATAATATCTTGAAAAACGTCAATATTACTTGTCCATTATAACTCAAGATATGGTTGACTCAATGGAAGCTGGTCTAGCAAATACCTGATTCTTCTTTGCAGTGGATCACATTTACTGTAGGTAGTCTATGGTGTTATAATGACAAATGATCTTCCAAAATGCTTCATTTATTTTAATCAAAACCAAATTAAACTGCTTATCCACTAGAGAGCCTGTGTAAGAGAATGTGTAAAAAGTAAGATGGCCTGACGTTTTGATCCTAGCAGGATCTTCTTCAGAGTCTAATTTTTTTTTTTCTAAATTTAAGAGAAAAAAACGCCTCTGAAGAAATGTAAATGTAAATAAAATCTTATATCTAAGCGCACTACGCGCGATGCATCTGTGCACTTTACAAACAATCTAGAATATACAATGACATAAAGCAGTAAATACATAAAACAGTAAATACGTATACCATATACAGATATATACAGGAATATGAGATCGAAAAACGATTAAAAGCAATGGTGAAGAGTAAAGCGATAAAACAGATTGACTACAAGATCTACAATTTGAATGCAAAAAAAGTGAAAACTCCCATTGAAGCTAGAACCTATAAACCAACACGTCAGAACAACATAAAATCTAAAAAATCCTAGAAACCATCATTATAGAAGATCCTGCTAGGATTGATACGTCAGGCCAACTTACTTTTACACATTTATTATAATCCTCATGTTGATTTATCCTTCGATCACATTTAGACTGTTTGCATACAGTAGCTGGCACGGTTTCCTCTATTAAAGAATTTCATCAAAATTCACCTTCCTTTTTCAGAAATAATTATTTGCCTCTCTGAATATGCGACTCAGATGTTATAATTTAAAAAATAGGAAAAGAAAGATTTTTAGCCAAATTGCCATGATGACATCATTCAGTCACTCTGCTAAATTGCCAGATGCATGAATTCACGAAATACAGTACAACCAAATATGAAAAATTTAAATCTACATCATACAGAATGGTTTTGACTACGTACAGAACACAGACAATTTCCAGCATTCTTGTATCAAGCACGACTTCACATACTGTAAGTACTCTGGAATGTCCCTTTAAAACACAAACTTACAAAGTTCAAATCCACCACCACAATCATCATTAAGGTTTGTCCTCAAATCAACAAAAACTGCACTTGTAAACACAGATACATAGATTTAATGTTTAATAGCAAATAATATTATTTCAAGTCTGAACAAAGAATAAATGCCAATCTCAGATTAAAAATATCTTAATGTACTCACCTGCCCTATAGATCACTTCATGAAATCTGTGCTCAAGTCTAGCTCGAAACCTAAAATGTATGCAAGCTCTGTACGCCTTTCAAGCTCTATCTGCATTGCTTTACAGAAGAGGAGTAAACAACAACGATTTCCCAAGATAAATAAATTTAGAAACTGTTCACTTGTTGATAACTTACTTCGAATGGCAGAGGAATAATCAGATCACATTTCAAATGAGTATTGTATACCAGTTAATAAACTGACAGTACACAAACTAGAGTGGCAAGCTGTTACTGTCAACTACTGCGCTTATGAATATTTATATCTAGTAGAGCCAATCACAAACAGAGATGAGGCTGTATGTGAGCAACTGGGTAAAACTGTGGAAATTTTCAAAAACATTTTTGAAAAACAAAAAAATGTGTCACAGACTGTAAATATCATAAGATTAATAAAGTAAAATATAAAAAAATAAATAAACATTTGTGCTTTATGAATATATAATTCTTTGTTATTTCACATATATTTATGAACAAACAATCGACTGACGTTTTAATTTATGCTTTGAATATTACCGACATGCTGTGCAATGGAATCGACGCAGAAATCAGAGGGTTTCACTATGCAGTGTTAAAAGGACATGTTGCAGTTGTACAGTTGTAATCTGATATACTTTTATGAGTAAATGAGACAATATCTGGGAGTTGGCTCTGTGCTTCAGGTTATACATGTACATACTAACCAAGACATACTTTATTATTTTGTGACTGTTTAAACTGAGTTAATGGCATTTATTAGTGATATTCTGGTGGAAGGCAAAGTACTTAAACTATATTGCAGAGCAAAACAATACGTGTTTGACAATCTTGTCCCGATTAAGATACATACAATATATATATATATATATATATATATATATATATATATATATATATATATATATATAAATATATATATATATATATATATAATATATATACTTACTGTACCTACAGTAGGGTACGTATTGTAATCTTCATACTGTTTTATTCTTGAAACCTGATGTTTGATCTAAGTCTGTCAACCTCTTTTGTATTTAGAATTTCTGGTACCACCAAACCTTTCAAATGTTTGAGGGGGCATAAACATACAGTATTTTGACATACAGCCATTACAGTGTACTAAAGAGACAACCTGTTAACAAGTTAACAACCTGTTAACATACTGTACTTTACACGTACCGGTACCGTGTTAATACCGTGAAACTGATAACAACGTCCACGTTAATGCATGGTTTTAATATCCACCCACGTCATACTGCAAAATGCATATTAAATTTTAATGAGAGTACTTTATTCCTCCAGGCCTTTTTCTTGGCATTCCACCGAACAATTTACAAGGTCTTACAAATGATTAAATGGAAAACCTTTTAATGGTGTTACACAGAGCAACACTCTGAAACTACACAAAAAGTTATTTTTCCAGATGAATTCTTTCAAGTTTGTCACATACTGTAATTATTAAAGTTAATGAGGGGCATGCTCAGCACTTGTCATGGACGGACGAGAAAATGAACTTTTGGATCCCTCTTAATAGTCGGGCAATGTACTGGAGTCAAATTAGTGGGGACAAGAATAAATAGGTTAATTACATATATGCTGAAAGAGTCAAGGTTCTAGTTCCAGATTAATCATGCAAATTATGGACTTAATATTAATATTCAAATGTCCTGTCCATGACACTTTGGACCAATTTGTTTTTATAAAGACTTTTTCAAAGTACACTATTAATCTGCTGATTTTTAATAAGGAATCTCTGATACTGTACGTACCTGATTGCCATAGAAAGGCAAAAACGAGAATTTGAAAAATCTGTACTTAATCATCCATGTAATTAGCTAATTAAAATGTGTTACGGAACGGGACATTCTCACATTGTTAACCTCCTCTGTATCAACAAAAGTCTACATTACCTAGACAACCAATTACAGAGTGACTGGTAATTTAACAGTTTCCAGCATTAACGAGACCATTTCGACCCAGCACTACAATTATAAAGCAGCAAGCACATCCTTATAATCAAGGAACAGTATGTAATAAAAAATAAAAAAAATTTTTAAATTTTTTATTATCATTCCAACAAGAGTCCAAACAATGTACAATTCATAATAACATATATACTTTATGACCAATAGTCAATATTAATGACAGCAACAAATAAATCATTAAACTTCAAATAAAGATTTCCACTTATGCCATCTGATATCAAAAGCATTTTGCTTACAACTAGTTTGATACAAAAACTTTTCCTTTAAAGTATGTAATAAATTGGTGTGAAACAAAAGTTGTATACATGGCCAGTTTTTCAGAAACAATTTTCTGTGGCCAGATTGCACTACAAAGGTACAAATGCTACGGAGCCTTCTGTATGATATATACACTGTATTTCTATTCTAGATAATCCCTATATTTGGAATGCAAATGGAAAACATCCTACATAGAAAAACAACAAATTGAATTTATCGATGAAAAGTAGAAATTTAATCACTGTTGGACAAATTACTATATAGACATTGGTTCTGATCTTAGACAGCTCTACAAGATTCAACACTTAACTAAGTACTTCTACTTTGTCCAAAATAATTGAAGAAAATTCATGGACTTACTTTATCATTAGCCTAAGTACTATTTAAACAGTGAGGAACTTTGAGAGGCAGAGGGACTTGCCAACTTCATGTCGACCTATTTTCTATCACTGTACAGTATTTGGCACCATCTTCTGCCATCTAGACAATAATTATTAAACTGTGACTGTACCTACCATATAGGCTGTAACCCTACAGACTGTATTACAGTGTACACTGTACAGTAAGTGTCTGTATTCTGTCTGAAGTCTGTTTCTTGTCTCACGTGTGCAGGCCTAAAGTATGTTCCCCACTTTGAGTAGAATAGACCCCAGAGGTCTACTGTATAGACTGCAAGATCATAGGGTTAGGGGTTAAGGGATCTATAAGCTGAGCCAAAAGTTGAAACCAGTCTATGAGCTGAAGCTAAATTTAGCATCTTGTGTTTTTCCCTACATCCTCTGAACTCAAAATCAACACACAAGTGGAGACTATTGTGTTATTAGAATGACATGAAAAATGGTTTGAAAACAAACATATTTATTGGGAAAAAAACAGTTTTTTTTTTTTTTTTCATGGGCCAAGACTACTGTACATTTTTTAAGCCTCAAATATATCTTATACAGTAGGATATGTTGCCATTGGATCTATGCCTGGAGACTATTGTGCTATTAGAAATGACACAAAAAATGGTTTGAAAACAAAAATATTTATTGGGAAACAACAGTTTTCTTTTTCTCTTTTTCTTCACGTCCAAAGACTAATGTACGTACCTTGTTTAAGCCTCAAATATGCAGTATGAAATGTTTCCATTGGATCTATGCCTGCCCATTACAGTAGCAACTAAATTGTACCTTAATGAAACCTTTAATTCTCCTTCAGCTCATAGAATATGAATTATCAGTGGGCTAGGCCTAAGACACTAACTACAGTAGCAAGCATATCATTTGGCTATGACTGTAGGCAAATGTATTTTTTACTTGTGTTACTCCTTTCATAAGCTAAAGCATTTAGGTCATAAACATTGCCTCTAAAATATCCTAGAATGTCAAATAGCTTTCCTTGCCTTTTTCTTGTGGAAACAAATGTTCAAAAAAAAATTCAACGATTTGTGTTTTTGTCCACCGTAGGGTGGGTGCATCGATATAAGCAAAAACAGATACTGGTATACCCACTGACAAATACCTGGTTTTACCAGGTATACCGGAAATTTTCGCAAAACCACTACTTCCAGCGTTAACTGTACTACATCAAACACTGGCATGAATTGTATGGACACTAGTCTAGCCTACAAATGTACGTGCAGCTTTATGACGACAACTTTCCCATGTATGTATTTTCATTTACAGCAACTTATTTACAGATTTGATTAAAATGAAAATAAAGTACGCAAAGTCGGTGCTTTTTACGTGTCTTTCATTACAAAGCGAATGTACAGTTCCGTACACTCAATATAAACGGGGCCCGGTCCAACCACAAAAAGTACAGCGGCATATAATCAGTATGGGAATTACCAGGTAAGTATTTGGATACTAATGCGTAGAATCGGTATAAGAACAGGTACAGTATGAATATACATAATGCACAGAATCGATTTACAGTAAGAACAACACACCAGGTTAAGTTAAAATGTTCCATGAGGGTTGAAGTGCAGAATCGATATTCATATTGCAGAAGGCAGAGTTACTAAGTACTAACAAAAACAATTTATATGAATATATGTATTGAGCAGAATCCATTTCTTCCCAAAATAACTTGAGCATTTGACAAACTACGTGCAGAACCAATTTCCAGAAACTGTACTTGCAAGTACAGTAGAACTATGATGAAGTTTTAAAGCAATTAGCCCAGTTAGCAAAGTGTGGGTTTTATTATACAACGTGACTGGGGAATGACTTTAATTTGTCACGTAGCGGTCTGTTAATTTAAAGAACTTTGGGGGATTCCTTTCTTTGAAATGGTATTCTCAAATGTTAAGAGAGTGACATCTTAGAACCGCAAAAGCTCTGTGGCAATGTGGAGTAGTGAGATAGAGACCAGATTATCCCATCAATTAGTTTAGTATGGATTGTTTTAAAACTTAGATGAAACTTTGCTGATCTCTCTGACAGTAGGTACAGAAAGCTGGACATTCAAAACTCTACTCACTTGTCTTAGACCTACCTCAAGCACATCTTACCAGCCTTGGTCTCTCTTAGTTTATGGCTAAAAGAAACTGCAGATTCCTCGCTAGACAAAAATGCTTGTTTCGGATATATATACCTGGTATTTGTGGTATATTTTTTTATGACAAATTTTGATACCGTCAGTATGGGTATGAATGAAATACCAGGTGTACCTGGTATATCGATATACTGTACCAACGCACCCCTAGTTCACAGGCATCAAAAGTATGTTACATTGAATCTTTATACTTGTACCTTTCCCTTGATGTACAGTATGGCACATTTGTGTTATTTTCTTATGGGACTCGGTAAAACTTGATAAAGCCTAGCACTTTTGGACAAAGAATTTTCTCTTTTCGCAAAAATTCCTAAGCGTTCAAGTGACTACAGGTCACCCTGTGACATCATTGTGCGGAGTTGGTTGAGGAAAACTTTTGATCAATCTATTCACTTCAGCACTAACATGATGCCGATACGACACTGTCATATACTGTTAATATTAAAATGCCAACGAATTGTGTAGTAGGAGGTTGCAAAAACACTTTTTCTTTCAAACCGACGAAAAACATCGCAGGCTTTGGATTGATAATATTGCATCCACTGACTGGAAACTAACTGCAACACGATTAATTGCAACAACAAATGAATAAATACCCGAGATGTTGCCATATTTCACAAGGAAGGCATTTCAATTGCAGTAAGACCTTGATATCGTAAGGCACAGTTTGTATTGTGGCCTATTAATTAGCAACGAATCTGATGAAATATATGATGTTGAGGCAGTTTTTTTTTACCATAACTTCCTTTAATTGACGAATTGCTACCCAAAATGGGTTTATCAATGTGTGATCAATTCTAACAACTATTTCTTTTTCTTGTCACTGCATGTTTATCGGAAAATTGATTTTAATAAACTTTTCACCTTCTTACTAGATGTATATGGAAAGTCCATTGTTATTGTTTTGCATTCGCGGTACACTTAACGCATCATGTTTCTGGTCAGTGAGAATCTGCTAACATTGACATCAAATATCTTTAAATTACTGATTCTTTCGACGTAAAAAGAACCACAGTTTTGTTTGTGAACTCAATACCTTGAGTATGAAAAAGAAAAAGGATTTTTTTCTGCTGCCAACAGTGGATTTTAAAGTTAGAGGGCAACACACTTAAAGCCTTTGTTATTGACAACCTCCAAACGTATCCCTGCTGGGTTTGAGACATTTAATTTGATTGTGTACCAATCACCATTTGTGAGGCCTATGTTTGCCTAACTTTGATAGCCACTTGGTCTAACTGCTACTGTCCGTGTTATGCCTACTGAACTGCCTAGCATATCACTAGGCCTAGCCTACTGTAACTTGTTAGCCAGTCGGAGTCCGGACTACTGACACTGTACACACTTGTGGATCAAACATATAATCACATAGGTTACTGACATTAGTTTACAAACTTACTGTATTGGTGATTGTCTCCAATCGCACATAGTTTCAATCACTTGCAGTTGATGATTATTCTACTCAACATTATTTCGTTGGGTCTCGTAAGAGCAAAACCTTTGAAGTTAGGGAAATGTACAATCCAGGGCTACCATAGGACTGGTATTACTGTAATAAACACAGATGATTACCTTTCAATTCAGTACGTTCGGTGTATAGTTCTTACGGGAAAACCTTCTGTTTATAGCTCCATGTACAAAGCAAATCTTGTCGCTTGTTATGTAACGTCCTGTCCACAAGTGACGTCACGACATGCTCATTGCGCAATCACATGAATCAAACAGAATGGTCCACATACGGAAAAGCCGTATGTACTGCATGCTCTGGTCACACACAGAGCACCTATGGCGGGCCGCGAATATTTTTTTCCCAAACTGAACTGACACTGAAATTATTTCCTCGATTCTGATTGGTTATCAGCGAGCACGTGATATACTTTAGTTTTCAACATGGATCCTCCATAATCTGTCGATATCAGTATGATCAACACAATCAAATTCAAGATATTAACATTAGCAACTTTCCAGAACTTTTAGTAGGTATATTTGAACGAAAGTATAGAGTGAAGCAACTATTCCCAACTACTGCGCCCATTATAGGCAGTCCTCGTTCGTTTGTTTACTCGCTTGACTCCGCTCTACGCAACACATACATGTAATGTAGCCTATTGTACTGTGTATAGTATACAACACAATAACACACAGTGCATTTGTAATTGTATACATGTAGCCGATGTACATATGTACCGTGGTGTTTGGTTGCGATACTTTTAGTTTTATAATCATAAATTCAAAATGTATTCAGTCAATGAATCATGATAGGCCTATTCGAATATGTAGTGGCCATGAAGACGCGCGAGCGAGTGTGTGTCAGCCAGTGAGTGTACACAAACATGGCATTTGACGATATGTCTGTGTCTTTTGACTTGTTAACTAGTTGTATATAGCATTATAACCTATACGTACGTAACCACATATGTTTACCTGCACAATTAGAAGTTCTTATACATGGTGACATAGTAGGCCTGCATTAACCGTATATACGTATTCGTACTAGTTCGTACGAGATCTCAAATTCACTAATATAGGCCCTACCGCCCTTGCAGTAGCTCTTGATAACTGGAAGCCTCACATTGTATCTACATGTAGGCACACTTAGGCCTACATACTTTAACTTAGCCTGTATATGGCGTACACACGTATTTTTGACATGATGCGGCCCATGAGGATTGGTATGATCAACACTAACAGTGTCACATACATTCATTCATAAACGCCGACTACCATTCCGGTTTTGATCAGCCAATCAGAATCGAGGAAATAATTTCAGTGTCAGTTCAGTTTGGGAAAAAAATATTCGCTGGCGGGCCGCGAATTTCTTTTTCCTGAACCTTTCGGGCAGTGTACGTGGAGTTTAGCCAATCAGAGCGAGGCTGTGTTGATGACGTACTACAGTAAAGATAGCGGCGTGCTTACCAAATGTTGAAGTGCATGGGGAAATCACATTCGATAAGTCAACATAATTGTTGTACTACAGCAGAAAGTATTGAGTTATATAGGTCTTGCACTAATAACATTATACTGAATCATTGTGCACAACTTACGTGACGTTTGCATCGGTTTTTGTTGAAAAACGGCGATGTATGATCGCTGTCTGATGTACAAATTTACAATGTCTTCAGATTGACATGACACTGTACTCAGTACTGTAGTACTGGTACAGTAGTATGTTACGTACTTACAGTTTACACACATCTACACAGCAATATTTGTACACAGGGGTACAGTCCTATAGCACCTCCTTGTGAGAGACGAGGTCCAGTAATTAACGGTTTATTGTGGAAACTGCCAAATGTTTGTTGTAAACTGATGAGCGAATTAGGTAAATAAGAGTGCAAGTACTGCCCTTGTTTTATTATGCAATAAATCCTCTCTCTTTAATTGTTCCAGAATGAATATCTGTTTCCCTTGTCTTTTATTCTAGCAAGTCATCTGCCTTTAAATTAAGATAAACTTTCCTAAAACGGATGTACCACATTTTGGGGCTGAGACCGATTTCCCTCTAATAAGATCTAGAAGGAATATAAACAAAAGAAACTATATATATTTTCGCCACACTATCTACGGAGATGACCATGCACTAAAACCATGACATAACTTATAATATCGATTTTCAATTCATGATATAATACTTGGACATAACTACTTGAACATGAGAAAAAGTGGGGGGAAAATCCACACCGGGGCTCGAACTCGCGCTCTTTCGTTTTCCACCTTATGTTATTGAGGGGACGCATTTACCCGACTGACCATCTTTACTGAGTAGTACGTCATCAACACAGCCTCGCTCTGATTGGCTAAACTCCACGTACACTGCCCGAAAGGTTCAGGAAAAAGAAATTCGCTGGCGGGCCATCAGTCTCAAATCATGGGAGATCGACTTATACCGATTTAAATCGACATATACCAGTTTCCTTCGACATATACCAGTTTCCCTCGACTTATACCAGTTTCATTCTACATATCATCGATTTATTTTACTTATCATCGATTTAAATCGATGATAAGTAAAATAAATCGATGATATGTCGAAGTAAACTGGTATATGTCGATTTAAATCGATGATATGTAGAATGAAACTGGTATATGTCGATTTAAATCGATGATATGTAGAATGAAACTGGTATAAGTCGAAGGAAACTGGTATATGTCGAAGGAAACTGGTATATGTCGATTTAAATCGGTATAAGTCGATCTCCCATGATTTGAGACTGATGGCCCGCCATAAGCACCAACATTATCATCAGTTTTGTACGGCGGTCATAAGGTGACATGCGAGATATTGAATTTTTATCGAGACACCGAGTTACGCTAATTTGACGTCTCGGTAAAATTTGTGAAAACGTCGAGTTGCTATGTTACACATGACTCGGCATCTCGACAAAAATCAACATTTTGTCGAGATGACGTGTTATTCTAACAAGGTAACTCTACATCTCGTATGTCACCTAATGACCGCCGTACTTTTGGCCTGAAATTTTAAAATGCTTACAAATATTGCTGAAAGGTTTCAAAAGTGCACTGCTGGTAGTTTTGTATCTCCTAGTTACGTCCAGATATGTAATATTACACAATGAAATGTTTCAGTGAAGAAAAATACCGTGCGTCACGTGGCGGTGAAAGGCTTGTTGAAGTTGGAACATCAGTGACCAATATTATTATACTTTGCAGCCAGCGTAACAGTAAGCGTAACCAGACTTATGCATATAGTAAGCACTTGGAAACTGTACGATATTGTGGACTTCAGAGATTTCAGAGCTTTCAAAATTTATCCAAATCGGCCGAAAATTCCGCCATATGTAAAAAATTATATAAAAATGTTCAAAATTCTGCATATTATTAGCCTTATATTGATTCGTTGGGTAGAAATTAGTCAAGTAGGTAATAACTCACTCAAAGTAGAAGCTAATTCTAGGGTGGCCGCCTATATAGCTAGTCAAATTCATGGTACCGAATGGCAGTAGCCAGTAATACAAACAAACGTAGCCTACTACAATTTGGTAGTTTACATTCTTGTTCGATATTGTGGCTCTATGCAGGATGTCGGCGAAGAAAGCTTTTCAATAGTAGGGGGGGGGGGGGTTAGGCGTAAATATATATATTTACCGCTATGCCTATGAAATTTAGTTTAGTCCTAACTGGGAATGAGATATTCCAATTTCTACACTTCTGAAAGTTTGTGTGAGATCCATTTCCGTTGTTCTCCAAATTCTCCCCTCTCATGCCCCCCCCCCCTTTCACTGCCTCTCTTACCTCTCTTACCTCTCTCTTTTTCTTCTCTCTATATTTTAAGGATCGAGGGGCGGTGACCGCCAACCCCCCTCCCTCCCCTGGCTAAGCGCTTTGTCAGTAATATTAACCCCTCTGGGCTCTGTTATGTACTGTTTACAGTATATAAATGTATCGTTCAAACTTTTTGTTCAAACGCCTATATGTATTTCTTTATAATTATAGTTGATTCAGTTTTTTCAGTAAAATTTGTTATTTGTAGAAACAAATTTAGAAATTGGATAAACTTAGAAAATCATAAATGGTATAGCGATGGAATTTTGACAATTGCGTTCAATGTTTCGTCCTTTCAATTGTTTTGTCGGAAGTTTTCAGTTTGGTCTGGACTATTCTTTCAAGAGTACAGTTAAGTTATCCCATTGTCTATGATTTACTATAATTATGAATTAAATAAATTTGTATATGAAGCTCAGTTTCATCAACTAAGGCTTTATTGACTCAGCCACTACAAAACTTTTCATAGTCCGCCGGTTTTCAGGCGCGTAGCCAAGGGGAGGGGGCGAAGGGGGGGAAGCCCCCCCCTTGAGCATATTTTTTATTTTTATTTTTTGGAAGGTTTTTGTGATATCGCTAGTATTTTCCAGAGAGAAAATGCTAAGATGCAACTTTCAAGGCCTGGGAAATGCCATTTCCAGCAATCTGGGAGGCATTTTCAGCCGATTTTTTTTTGTACGCTTCGCGCCAATCATGGTGGCGCTACGCTTAGGTAGTTTGCGATGCCGAATCTACAGTTTCACCCATCCCTTGACAAATTCCTGGCTACGCGCCTGCCGGTTTCATAACATTAATCGGCTTAAATCTGTATAGTCGTTGGAAACAATAGGCCTGTTTCGGTTAGGCCTATTCTAACGACTGATCAGTCGGTGTGAATTCACAAGAGTGATGTTGAAGAAAATAAACATAGTAATATATCATGCTGCAGCTTCCAAGAAACAATATCGGTGTAACTTCGGACGCGCGATTTCAGGATGCATATAGTTATAAATATACACATGCTATAACAAGCATGGTATACAACAGTTCATCTCGTTGGGTAGCGTGTGTGGCGAAGGGAGGGGTATGGGGGTGGGGTGGGGTGGATGGTCCACGGAGCGATGACTGAAAGCAAAATGATAGGATAATATTTAAATTGAGAAAAAAATTGGCTGGTATTAATTTGATAATTCCAGTCAATTATACGGACTGACGTCAACCGCGAACTGGATTAACTTAGCCATTAAATGAATTTTGTAATTTTCGTCCAATATATTTTTTGCCCACCGATGTCATTTGAGGGGAAACTTGGTTGGGGGGTAAGACGTTTGGCCGGGGAAAGCTGCCCCCACCTCCCTTCCCGCTGGTTACCCACCTGTTTGTAGCATTTAAAAAAATTAGACCTCAAATCGTACATGCTGTGGCATATTTATACTATATAATAAGCTCTAAACGCCAAGTTGTGCAAATAAATACTCTTTATTTTTGTGTGAGGTTGAAAGCAGTGGAGGGGTGTATACCGCAACTCTAGCAGGCACGGATCCATACATATCTTCCAGGCTGAATGTGAGAGAGACCTCCACGACTGAACCATTCCCATTCGACTGACGATGGAAGGTTGGTCCCCTCCCCCTCCCTACCCTAACCCCCCACTCTGTCTTTGCTCATGCAACTGATAATCAGCCGTCTCGCCATGAATTATATTGTTGTCGTATACAGCGGAGAAGACCCACCACAAGGGTGAATGTCTAAGAGGCAGACACGAGGAAGTTCATCTTCTTCCGATGCACTCGCAAGGTGACGAGGATGGATCAATACCCAAAAAAATGCCTATTGCAATCGACAAGTGAGGGAAGGAGAAATAGCAATGAGATAGGTACCACCTTATTCCTTTGTATATTAAAGTATTAATACTCAATTGGGTGAGGGGTGGAGGAGGGGTCAAGACCATCGAGGAAGGATACAAGGGCTGCTAGCCCATTATCGCCGCGGTCAGTATTAAAAGAGTGACTTGAACTAACTTTAAACAAAAGCAAAAAGTATTGTAACGGACTTACAAGGGCGTAGGAACCGGGGGGCTGGGGGCGCCAGCCCCCCAGTGAAAAGTGTGGAGGGGCGGAAGTATCATTCCGCCCCCCCCCCCCGCTCCGCAAGTCAGAAAACCCCTTTTTCATTTCCAAATGAGAAAAAAATCTCATTTGGAGCACCAAATTGCATCTAAGGCCAGGTGAAAATACAAAATTAAGTTTACAAAATGGAGTGGGTGTTGAAGTGTGCTATATTGCACCAAATTGCATCTGAGGCCACCTGGAAATGCAAAAAATTCCAAAGGGGAGGGGGTGTCCCCCTCCCCTTTGGAATTTTTTTTTTAGACCCCTCCCCCAGGCCGGCCATCAGTCTTCAGCCCCCCCCCCACTCAAAAGTACCTTCCTACGCCACTGCGGACTTACATGACATTACCTATACATGGCGCAAAACTATATACTTGAAAATCCTGTATACTTTCTATCAGATTCACTAAGTATAATAACGTCAATTATTGATTAAGGATTTCACATATAGTGCTATTTAAATCTATAAACATATGGAGAGATTCCAGCTAATCTTTTCCTGCGAGGGTTCAAATTACTATAGCGGATCGTTCACGTTCACGTTTACCTTAATTAATTATTAATGGTTATGCATATTAAAATAACTTATTGTTGACACAGGAGACGGTGCTGACGTATTAATATACCAGAAAGCCTGGATTACTTGATGGGTTACAGACGGCTTTAACAAGGCTGGTGAAAACTGTAAATTCTTTTCAAGTTCTATGTAGGACTAACTGAGCGTACGATAATAGCGGGATTTGGCTGTAAATCTTCGGAATCGGATTTAAAAGGGGAAAAAATACTAAGAGTAATCGCTAACCAACAAAAGAGAGAAAGAAATAACAATAAAAAATAAATTAATCATTAAACGAAACAAAGCAAAACAAAAACATCGACGGTAGAGAAAAAAAACAACAAATAAATGATAAACAGCAAAAACCGACTATTATTAGTTACAATGTTGAGATCAACAGCAAAATAACAAAACGAGAGCATGAAGAGAGTCGATTAGTTTAATGAACACATTGCTTAATAATTACAATTTTTACTCTGGCAACATCTCTGTAATGTCCCATAAGTAAACATCAAAATAACAAATGCATTTGTAATGAGGTCCAATGTCAGAACAACGAGAAAGGCATATGATTATGTGCAAACGTTTATAAATTTGTTCGTTTAGTCTATGTGTAGTGTATTTTCCACCAAGACGGAGCAAAAAAACAAAACAGTTTGCTGTAGGCCTATTTTGCGTATTCTATATCTCATTGAAAGTGTTCTGATATATCCACTGATAGCTGTATCGACAGTACAGTCCGTAGAGAAGTTAGGCTTGTGTACAATATATAGTACATAAGAATGATCTTCTCCTGGTACATGAATCATCCTACCACTATAAATCGTAGGATAGGCCAGTATACTTAATGCACGAATAAATCTCAGAGCTTGGAAAGTTGGGTTACCAACTGAGGTAAGAATATTTCTACGATTGAAAAAATAATATATATGTCATACTTATGCAAAAAAAAAAGGTATCGACAGTTAAATCAGGGTAATCCCAAATTTGAATTATCATCTAGCATACGTTAATTTTTGACAGAATTTGCCGTGCATGCGCATATAACAGAATGATGTATGATAACTTTGGAACGCCAAATAAGTCAAAATTGTATGGATTATCAAATTAGAAAACTGCACATGTTTAATTTAATGTATTTTATGAGGGTCACGAAGACCTACTTAACGAATGATATAAAATACATGAAAACTGCTCATGTTAGCAGTTAGCAGCATGACCATAATTTCCACTTCAGAGATTTCTAAAAAAACAACCATCTTTTGCCTTTCCTTGACAAGAGTTTTTAAACATAGCCAGTGGCATAGTTGAAAGAACTACTGCTTAATATTTCTGGATCATCACTGGATTCGGGTTTCCAAGGATTTGGAAAGTTGCTTTTGATATCGCACGACTACCACGGGTGAAATGTCAGCATTTTGCAACGTCCAAAGAACAGCAAAAGAAAAGTAACTTCCAAAGGACAAGATCCCGATGTTCTACTGGTTGCACAGGTCAAGACGGTTTGGAGCTCTCAGGTGACAGCCATTTTGTAGACAGTCTAATGTTACTCAGGTAAGGGTTTTTTTTTTTCAACGGTGGAGATCTGTGGCGCACGCCGACCCGTACAGCTCGTCTGTGAATTTTGCGTTTGACACAACAGCCTAATTTGTATATGTATATATATATTTTTTGTAATAGTTTGAGTTAATTCCGGAGACGTTTGATATCTTTAAAATTTGGTTCTTTGCAAGTTTTCTTTTTAACAATCAGTGACTGTGCTGAAAATACCGGGCGGAGTAAACACCTGGTTGGGCTGTCTGTGGTGGTGCTTCACGTCTCATTTTACAGATATATGGTAACGGTTCACCACATGGTAGCATCACCCAGGTAGATGTTGGGAACTCACCAGGCATTGCGCCACAATCGGCAGGTCCGGGTTGGCCTGTGGCCCAGCTTCGGAAAGGGCTAACGCTATTATCGGTCCACACGTATTCACCCTCAACCGCGATATCGTTCAAACCGATCCATGCGGCTTCTGGTGGTAACTCTGCGCTAAGACTCTCGATGTAGCGGTAGAGGAAATCGTTTTCTTTTTCGGTTTCACTGGACGCCAGATGAGCTAAATCTCCCGAACAGCTTGAGAATTGGTTGCAAAAATATTCTGCTACGACGTACCTCCTAGGAAAGCCGAAATAACGGTAACAGTGATCCCCGTGCACAGTCCAGTATGGCGGACAGCACGTAGCGACCCCGCCGGCTATACATAAAGCAACACACAGTAGAAAAATATAGACCTTCATCTTAGTAAGGGTTTTTGATTTCACTAAATTATTTTTTTGGCGATGGTTTCGACAGTAAAGCCACAATGTGAATGCTTCGAATTTTGATGGAAATCGCAACCTCGCTATCTACCAAGATGGTTTCCTTATAATTCAACGTCCTGTCGAGTACAAAGTTAATAAGGGAGGAGCCAGCTAGTTCATCATAATATAATTTAAATATGGAGCATCTCTATGGAACGCCCTTCTGTGAGCAAGTTTAACTACCTGTCGATAAAAGGCTAGTCTATCCGGTGATAATTAATGGAAGTTAAGACCTGGGGATTTATTTTCGTAGCGAGAAAAAATAAAAATCCAAACTGAAAACTAGAAACCGAACTTGAGGGCTTCAAAGGAGTCGTAATTAACAGGGAAGGCAAAAATTATAGAAGTGATGATAAAGTTGATTAACAGACGGTACAATGACAATTAAATTTTCTTTTAAACGTCTCTCTAACTGTTTTAAGACACAGAATTTAATTATCATTTAGTCTTTCCTCGGTTTGAGGCTGGACTACAGAGATAGTATAAACAACTTTGTTTTAATTTGATCATCACAAGTTATATAAAAGCAAAATATGATTGGAAAAAAATTTAACAAGGGAAGAAATTGCATTACCAACTTAATAATACTTAAAACCATAAAAAATTAGTATGCCTCAAAACAGGATATAACTTTTAATGCTGACCTTCTGGATACTTGGAGGGGTCAGGGGTACCTGGATGGAAAGAGAGAGAGGAGCGCGAAAACAGAAATAATATATTACGTATAGTTTACTCAAAACATGTACTAACCGATTCTGGGTGTGCACAATTTTAATGGGGGCAGGGGTTGGTATATAGCTGGATGAACAAAATAGTTCATTAGGGAGACGTTTACAATTAATATATTCCAGGGTATCTTAAAGCTAACACAAGTTCAAGGTAATCAGTACTTCCGCCCCGACCCCCCCCCACACACACACCCTCCCACTTCCCCACCCTCCGAGTAGTAGTTTACGAACTACTGCTCCAACTATCCTGGGGATCCTTATATCCTCCAATTTATTTCTACATAGTGTAATTGGTGAATTTTAGACAACTTAATGTCTCAGTAAAGAGAACATGTTCTGACGGGTTTCAATCAAGTGGTAACATATAAGGGGGTAATTCTTTTTTACGTATCTGACCCTTTGTCGGGTCTGTATATAATATTTGGAGGTAATACAGAAGATCTGTGACAGGGACAAGGAATTTCTATTTTTTTTGGGGGGGGGGGGATTTTTCAGCTTAAAGGATGACCATGGCCTGAGTAACTAACACGTACGTGCTACAATTTACATTTAGGAAGCTTACTTGGTGGGGCATGGGTGGGGTGGGGTTGGGGGTTGGCTGTAGGTACACGGATGAAGAAAACAACAGGGCTGCAAATAAGAGGATGTTCTTATAACGACCTCACGCTATGCTGAACCTCTGCAATGGGTACGAGAGGGGGTGGAGTGGAGTGGAGTTGGGGGTTCATGGAAGAACAAAAACATAGTTGCAAATACAAGAATGACGTAACGACCTCACACTACCTAATATACCTGTACAAAGGCTACGGGAGAAGATGGATGGGGGTGTGGGGGGGGGGGGGGGGGTTCATGGTGCATGGGTGAACAAAACAAAGCACAAACGTGAACTAAATATGTGTTAACCAACTCACGTTAAACTGTACCTATATAAAAAGGTCAAAGTAACTTTGCAATATTTTATAGTCCGAGAAAAAGAGGGAGGGCTCTATCCCGAATACATTATCTCTTACTTCCTTTCGTTCACATTCCTAAACAACTTCCCCGTTTACTCCACCCCCCCCCCGTCACCCTGCACCCACAGACCTACCCATCTCCCATCCTCCACCGTGTTTACTACATTTAACGTCTTATTGGTGAAATTTGGGTTGAAAATTTATATTACCTTTATTGATTTGAATTTACCTAAATCTTTCGTAGTTGTGAAAATCCGACTTAAGCTATCGTTACATTTAAAAAAAAAAATACAATACAGCTGCTTAAAGTACGGAAGGAGCTATTTAAAACGACTTGTGGTTTTGGTCAGTGTGAACTTCCTCGGGTTAATCTCCTGTTAATTAGATTAACTAAATTTCCCAAGTTTTGGTTTATTTATGGACCCAACCTTTTTTTACCATATCGATGACTGAATGAAGGAAGGTGTGGTGAAGGAAACCTTTGAAAGGACCAATGACGTAGATGTGACGTCAACGCGATGACACAGTTAATCACGAGTTAAAGAGGAAGCACACTACATCCTTAACCCCTCGTCACCATTGTATTGCGGTTTTGATATGGTCACATTTTTAGGATTTCCAGAGGGAACAGATCCCTGGGTTTGAAAAGTAAAGACCTGGATACAGGAAGTGGGGGTTCTATATGCATGAAGATGATATGGTTTAATAGAATATCACCTGTCCATAACTTCGATTGTTATTCAAGAAAGGACTTGGGATAAGTCGATTTTCTTCGACCAATGAAGAATGTTGTTATACATATTTATGAACATTCTCGTGGAACTGTGGATTTAAACCACGAGTAACAGCGCTATATACATGATCACATGTAATAATGTTAAAGGCTGATCTGAAATTCGTTCTAGTTTTATTTAGCATATTTAGATATGATTTAGTGGAAATGTGTTCTGGATAAGAAAACAGCTTACCAATGATGTCTTTAAATATGCTAGAAAATCCAAGTAATGGTCACACAGAATCGCCAGATTAAAACTGTAACACAAAATTTTACTACCAATCTCAAAGCATTGCGTCCTTATGTAAGACGTGTAAGTTATAAAGAAAAACAGGTCTCCGAGGCAGCGGTGAAACTTTGCACCCAATATACTCTTCAGGATGGGCCGCCACCCCCCCAACTCCTCCCCCGCCCCCGTGACAGAAATCACCACATGATCATTATCTGGGGAAATACTAAAACAAAATTCAACATATTGTCAATCTGTTATCGTACTTTGAAATATCCTATCGCAAGTATAGAAGATATATGCAAATTCAAATCATATCTTTCTGGATTTTCCTTCTAATAGACTAACATTTCCTGGCCCGTGTTATAGTATAGCTTTAAAAGCCTTCTCTAATATGAGCTGTTGGAAATTTGTTCAGACGGACCGCTTTGGGCCCACCTGTGGTCCAAACAGTATACTTTTCAAAGTCTGAATATAATGGATAAGACCACCCATGAAAATACTTTTCAAATGTTTTGGTAAAGTTGGCGTGATAAGCATTAATCATAGTGACTGGACTACGTAGTTTAATAAAGAAATACTTTTCAAATGTTTTGGTAACGCTGGCGTGATACACAATAAGGGCAATATTGATAACCTTACTCAAAGTGACTGGACTACGCAGTCTAATAACGAACTATGATTAGGTCAGTTCCTTAGAAGCAACCAGTGCCGTAGCCAATAAATAAATTAAAAACTTCAGATTTTTGAACAAAGATATGAGTGGTCGCTGGTTACTTAAGAAATATTTAAAAAATATATATATTTAATGAATTGGAATGGTTATCGGCTTCATAGAAAATACCTTAAAATCTTCGTAGACAAAATAATGTGTGATATTAAACAATAACGCAATCTGCCAATGACGTAATCAAACAATTGTGACGATCCATGAGGCATTGACTTACTGTTGTCACATGACTAGATGAAAGTATAAATATGACGTCATCACGCCCGTAGTAAGATTAGTAAAGTTTTCAACGTACGTTTGATCGGATTGAAATTATGATATATCAGTGCGTTTAATAAGAATAAAAGTACACTTTTTGACAACAAAATTCCGGTAATATTAGAAACTATACGTGTTCAATACATCATGATAATCCCTAGCATTTTCTTTTCGATAATCTAGTCAAAATGATTATGTCTGCAATATGCAAATCCGCCTTGACGTCACAAGGCACAACTCAGCCGACCTCAAACAATTTGTTTCCACTCACACACGCACACGCACACGCACACTTTAACCCCCCCCCCCCCCTCCCTGCCTCATCCCCGCCATTCTAATACCTCCTCTTACCTTACTCTGTTTGCCCGTGAGGTAAAACGGAGAAGGGAGATCCATGTATGAGCTGTAACAGTTAAGAAAATACATTCCATAATGAAGGTATGATTCCTATTTACATTTTTATACAGCCTAGGGACCACCCCCCTCCCCAAGTTACCCTCTCACCCTCAACTCAAAATTCTTCGTCCCTCCTATGCCGCTGAATGTAGCATCGAGGAAAATAACATATAAAGCCTATATAACATTGTAAGGCGCTATCGAAGAAAAAATATTGTTGACGGAAAGATTAGTTAGTCTGATCATGTGATAATTATCAATTATACCACAATGTTGCTAATTATGATTCACTAATCAGCTCATTTCCCGTCGCTTCCCCCTCTTACCATTTTACTCTATGAATATTAAGTCCCTCCTCTTAACTTCCTGATGAATAGCCCTCTCAAAAAAAATAGACGAAGAATTTGACCCTTTTAGCAGTGGCGAATTCGTGCAAGGAAAAAAGTTCATAGCCACTCTGTAACAGAGACCCATTCGGTGAACTTCATATTATTTAAAGACTATACAGCATAGTAGTTCCGTGTGACAACAAATAGACCAACCCAAAACCTGAAATTCAAAATGGTCCCATCGTGTATCAAAGTAGCCATGTTGGCCGCCGTAGTGGCCCTCGCTTCGGCAGATTGTCCTCCGTACTGGACTGCCTACATGGACAAGTGTCTTCAGATTTTTAATAAACCAATGACTTGGGATGAAGCCGAAGACTTTTGTATGGGATACTCAACATGCGAAGGCAACCAAGTAGGACATTTAGCCAGCATCACCGACGCTGGTGTTAATAAATTCATAGTCCGTTACAAGAAAATGATCGAGGTGGCAGGAGAGCCAGCGGCAAAGTAAGAAAAAATCTCCTTTTTTTTTAATTAAAGAGCATCAGTATTCCCACCAACAAATATGCTTCTATATGCAAGCAATGGTCATTCATGCATGTTCCTCATGAGGGGAAGGGGAGGGAAAATCTTAAAAAACATTTTTCGACAAAATGGATCTTCTGTGCATTTGGTATATACCACATATTTCAGTATTTGAACTAAAGAGCACTTTAAATAAAAAAAAAATAAAAAATTATTATTTAGAAATTACTTTGTATTGAAATATAAGGGTCACTTCGTATTTATAAAAAGGGACACTTTCTTTGGTTTTCAGAAAACTAGGGCCGCGAGTCCCCCCCCCTTCCCCTCTGTGGACCCCCACCCCGGCTCCCCCGCCCCTTTTTTTAACAAACATTGTATGGTTATTCACAAATAACTTTTCTCACTAATACAATTGAATCGTTTAGTTCAAACACCGGTAAATGTCTGCAATGCAAAATTCGAAGAGTCAAGGAAAGGTTATTTGAGCGCATCTTCTTAAAGTGACAAAGCTTTAACATGCTTGAATTTGGTGCCATACTGATAAAGTTATTTTTTAAACTCTAACCTGGTCCCTATCTTCAATTTCCAAAGTCGAAACTGAAGTTCTGACGTAAACTGAATAATTATCTAGTTAAAAAAGTGTTGTATGTAAAACGTATGTAGATTTATAAAGATATATTTTATTATTTGCATTTTAAATAATTCATAGAAAAGAAGAAGTAAAACTCAATGCAATAATTTCTATTTGTCTTCTTCTTTTGTAAGTATAAACGTCAAGTTGGTCACAAAATGACGTCATCAGATGTCTCACTGACGCAAACGGATCTCATGTGGGTTAAACATATGCAGTTATATCTCTTGCAATTATCAAGTCATTCTTGTATTGTAACATAGGCTGTAAGGTTATCGATACGTTTATTTGAGGGGAGGGGAGTGGGAGACAGTTGAAAGGGAAGGGGATAAGGGAGGGGGTAAGGGGGAAAGATAGGGGAAGTGAGGGCTTTGCAAAGATACGCTAAAGAAAGAACCATTCATTGTGAAGATACAGATAAAAAGCTTGCATTTTCATATCGTAAGATGTATTATATTTAAAACGGGGTATAATTCCAACGCCTGCGCAGAAAGTGCTTCACACTTTTGGTACGTAGTCAGCCATTTTCCTGAGTTAGTTTATTTATTTTACATTAATTCATCTATTATTTATCATTTTATCGTTAAGGAATATATGTTCACACTTTTCGTATTAAATATCAATGTGTTTTCTTTTCTCATTGTTCTTCATTTACAGAATTTGGATTGGGTTAAACGATTTAACAATGGAGGGTCTCTTCGAGTGGACAAGTGGCGTTAACGTGACGTATACCAACTGGGAAATGGGTCAACCCAACAACGGCCAAGGTCAAGAGAACTGCGTCGCCCTCCCAGGACTCAATACTATAGACCAATGGGATGATACTAACTGTGTACAGGCCCTTCCTTTTGTTTGCGAATTACCCGGTGTTGACCCAAATGCCCAACAGATGGTCTGCCCTATCTTCTAAACTCTGAACATTCAACATAGACTACAAAACAGCCGTTTCCTATAACCAAGATATATCTTTGCTTCCAGTGGACACTCTTATGCACAGGAATAAGCTTCAATAAGATAGTTCGGAGATAGAATGATGGGCACGATTTCACACGAACTCTCTTACAAAACGCGAAAAAAAAAATCGATAGTAATTTATGCATTTTCGTTTACTCTTCTCTTTCCTCTTATTTCAATTACAGCCTTTAAATCTCCCCATGAGGATTGGGGGAGGTGGGGGGGGGGGGGTACAACAGGAAACATCTTGATCATTTCACGTAATGTAGCTTGTTTCTTAACTGGCATATTCGAACCGTCGATGTATGGTCACATTGTTCAGTCACAGAGAATCATTAAAAAACCTTTTACTTCTATTCTTGTGAAAGTCTAAAACATTGGGAGACCAAACCGATGGAGGCATGAACACTAGTAGGCCTATCGCTAATTATATACCATACTTGATTTGATAGAAAAATTAACTAACATTGTCTTATGTTTTGCCTAAGTCCGAAGTATTGCTGTAAACTTTAAATGTTTGAGCTTGTGCGTGTGTGGCTTTGATGTGTATGTGTAAGTACAAGAAAATAGTGTAAGTTGAATTACGCCATTGCATATACTCGCGTCGTAAACACTTCCTACCAATCATTGCGTGATATACGGTGAGCGTGCGTACTCATGACTTTGAAGACGCACCGATTGCTGCTAATAATGGTGGGCAGAAATTTGGTTACAAAATCCATGAAGCTACTTTGGCGTATTATCAAGTTATAATTTTCCAGAATACAGAAATCGAAGGTTGTACTTGCCACTGAGACAGAAGCTGAAACTATATGTTAGCATTAATATAAAAGACGCTGATGTAATTGTATGTACATGCAAGTACACTAATTTTATTTTGTCAAACTACCGGTATGAATGTAAAATAAATTTATGAAAATAAAAAAACCCCACCAAACTGGAAATTTGAGTATGATTTCTATAGCTTTGATCAGCAGTTCTTTGGAAAAGGTTTCTGCATGAAAAACGCTTCTTTTTAAAAGGATCGCCAGGCGGGAGTGAAAGAAACTATAATAGGCAATTCCAAGATGCTGATTCAAAAGTTTTTTTTATTATTTATAGCCCCGCCGGAAGTATATAGTGTTTAGAATAAGGGTGGCACGGATTTGATACCAAACTCATCTAAGCTGTGTGGTAATAATCAGGTGGCACGGAATTGATACAACTCATCTAGGCTGTTGCTTTCTAAGGTTACTTTTTATGTGTTTGGGTATACTGATGGTCTGAAAATCTGGGGTATTGAAGGTGATTTAATGTATTTTAGAAAATCCTGGGTGAAACCAAGAAAATTCCCAGCGAGTGCTGACAGATGGGTTGGGGGGGGGGGGGAGGCACTTTGTTAACCTTTGAACCCTTCTAGCTCAAAATCAAAACGGTCATTGGTGGCAAAAGTAGGATTTGCTGTGATAGCCCAAGCCATCAGATATCAATATTGCGGGTAGAGGCATGTCTCTTGAAAACTGCTACGAATATATGCTCTAGCGGCCTTGGAAAGTGACCAATTAAGTGTGTAAGCGGGAGCAACTAACTGTGGTACGACAACTTTTATTTCTAGCCCGTGGGGGTGGAGGTGGGGGAGGGTGAGGGGTGACAATTCAGATTCTAAAGCGCATTGCCTTGGTTTGATCCATTTTAATGTTACCTTAATATTTCGTACGTTTTCATAAACTTGAGGAAGATCAAACCCTTTAAAGGATCTTCAAACCATACTCCTGTACAAAACATATTCTTTCTTTGTCGTATTAGCAGGTCAGTGATTCCTAAACCAGTCGCTAAATACCCCCACCCCCACCGCCCACCCCACCCGCTTGTTATATGAACCGACTGGAGGGGCGCGTAATGACACTGCTGCTTACAAAACAAAACAAATGTGATGAAAACAGAATGTATCGATTCATTGGTTCATAACTGCTTGTATTTATTGTGTAAATAATAGGTCATCAGTATCCCCCCCCCCCCCCCAAGCGCCCCTCCTCGATATGCTAGAAAGTCAGATAGTGGTCACCTGTTCCAAAATGCCAACAAGAAGTTTACTGCCACTTTCAAAAGTAGTTATCCACACTGAGGTATTGAACTGTTTCAAACCTCCTATATAAAAAAGGCTATAATATAATTTGAACGATCCAGAGAGCCTCTATAGGAAAGTACTATTGAAAACTTCGAACAGCTTTTTGGTGTGTTAAATTTGTGGGGCAAATACTGACGAATTATGAATCGAAACTGCAATTGGATGGTTCTAATTAAGGACGTTCATATGATTAATTTTAATTAGTTGCTTCTACGCTATACCAAAAGATGGCCATAAAATTACCTTTTTTGCCCCAAAGTTTTTTGAATAACGGGTTTTACATAGATATGAGAATCGAGGGAGGTGGGGGGGGGGGGGGATTAAATGAACCAGCGTTCATGTACCGGGTCCAAAAATCTTATGAACCACTACGCGGTTTAGCGAGTTCATAGCTGCTTGTGTACATTATCGGGATTACTTCAGTTTGCATAATTCGACGAAAAAAAAGTACATTTGGTATTCAAATAACACAAAGAAGCGTCACGGAATTGTATTTCATCCAACCCTCCTCCGGCCACTACAACCCTTTACTTCAATCCACCTACGAATTTTAAACTTTTCAATGATAAACACATCATAGACAGATAAAGCAAACAAAGCCGCTTTATCAGTTTTCCTTCTTTGGTTTCCGGTTAATTGTCCCTTTTCGTTTTTGGTAAAGTAGCAGAAAAAAACTGTCGTACAATTTAACTGACTTGATGCTTTGCGACATCTAGCTAGCGGCGAGTTATGATTTCTTACGGATGGAGACTGAAACCGGAAGGGACGGGTTGGACCCAATAGAAAGGTCACGCATGAACATCAACCTTTATTTGACAGCGAAGAATGAAAAAGCGAATCTTTACCCTATTAACTCTCTGCTAGAAATTGTCTTGGTCCAACTTGGTCAACTTTTTGCTGGATTTGGAACTGTTTTCTTGATGCTTCAATGTAACGAGAGCCTGTGTTGGATCTTTTAAAGACTGTAATCTGTAGCCATTTTGTTTACAAGAACATTTGGAGGCTAATGTAGAATCTTTTAAATCAGTTAGAAGTATGGGGTGGGGGGGTGGGGTGTGTGTGATAAAGCTAAAATAGAAGTAGGGGTTTGGTCATGGTTTTCAGGGTCGCAAACACATATACGCCCCAAATAAAATCAAGGATATCAGTGGCTGCACCGTCCGCCCCCCCCCCCATGACCACCGGTGGACAGAATATTACAAAAGCACCTTTCCCTCACCCCTCAACCAACTCCACTCTGTTCTCCCCCATCTACCCTATCCTATCTTGAATCTTCCACTTGCTTCCCTTCTTCCACGTCCTTCTCCTCCCCCCCCCCTTGAATATCCGCCCCCTCCCAGACCACTCGCTCCTCTCCTCCCCGTCCCAACCTCCTGCATAAAATCCAGAAACGTTTTATATTTACTGCTGTCATTTCACTATATAGTAGTATACTGATTTTTTACCGCAGTTCGACAAGAGTCAAACAAGGAGACCAACTGCTTGCTAAACGCCCTTACATTACAATGTGCATGGAAACTTCCTCTATTGAACCGTATTATTGCCAGACGGGGTCACCCCTGCTTATAACGACTTAACTTTTAATATAAACCGCTCAGACTATTTGTGGGGGTGGCAGGGGGCTGGCACGGGGTTGGCAGGGGGTTGGCATGGGTTTGGTAGGGGCAGACGGTATCAAAACGAAGAAAGAGAAGAATGATTTGATACAAGGAGACTTAAACATATTCACATCTTGTTCCTTTCAAGAAAACCAACAAAAAATAAATATTTGTCCACACCATTGAGTTTCAACTTTATACGTTTGAGTTTTATTTCTTGCAACTAAGAAAACAAAAAAATTCAAAAAAATTCAAAAAAAACCCCCAAGATTAACACATCAATCAAAGCACATATATGATAACAAAAAAAATCAATAAACTGAACCTGCGAAATGAAAGAAATGTGTAAATATAACACTTTTAAGTGTTTTATTAGAAAATGATGATATGCAAATTAAAAAAAAAAAAGTAAACAGATTATTTTTCATATAGTGATCTTCGAATCACATGTTGGTAGTGGTGTTGAGGTCAACAGAGGACAAAGGAAAGATTGAGGCGAGGAGGGGTCAACTTCTTTTCTCAACCTCACCCACCCCCCTCCCCACCCCCTTTCAATGTACCCCTGATGTCCTCATGGTCACCAGATACCAGTCTACATGAAGATGCCCATCACATTATTTTATATGATTATTCCGTAATTTTATTTTGAGTGGTAGTGTTCGCACTGCTTGTTCAGTGTACTAGTCAATTCGGTGACGAAGGAATCGTAAGTATTAGAGTTTTTAACATCACGCCTCCTGTATGCGCTTGTGTGACGTCACCAGTTGTTGCGCCTCATCTGTTATAATATTTTCTTCTTTTGGTTAGCTGCAGCTGAGCTCTGCATTGTTTTTAGACGAAATTTGGGTTCCTTCCTCCAGGGCCTCCTGGCCCTGTGGGTGGCATCTGGGGTGCAGTTTGTGGTGTCTCGTATGGCATCATACAGAAGAAAGGGAGGGTCAGTTGGCATTGGACATCGTCCCACCCATTCAGAGCCGGAGAATACATGACGCAATTCTGGGATTGTACCCCGGATGCTTGACCATTGTCAGGCTGTCCGACAGCGAAGTTTTTGTAAACTAAGGGATCACCGTTGGACCAAGTAAACATACCTTCTTGTCTGCAAACGTTAAAGAGAGTAAGAGAGGGTTAAATAAAACAAACCATCAAAGAGAAGAACTGTTAACGTATGCAAATGAGGTCAGCTATGTTCACAACTTAAAGGTCATCATAATCCCCACCACACCCCCTCCCCCCAAAAAATATAAATTTTAATAATTGTCACCCATATTTAAATTTATAAGGCATCTCATTGCCAGGCTCAAAACATAATGTTGTCTCTCTTAGATATTTAATTGTCATTTTTTATATATTTTTTTATCATTTAACTTGAACACTCCACAATACCTGTGTACTATGAGGAGGAGTCCAAATCTACACTACATTAACAGCGATCACCTGATCGTCACGTGATCACGTTCACAAGAGTGTAGTCGTTTCATCAACATATAATATTTTCATATGACTGTAAGTAATGTAGAAGACATCCCTTACATTCTACCATTTATTATTATATTGTTAACTTTATTAGTTGTACATAACTTGGTAATTTTAAAGTTTAAAACGCATTTTGTGTTGACTAGGCCTATATATTTCTAGCCTCAATAATCCTCGAATCTTTCTTTAATACTTTGTGAATGCATTTCCAGTACTAATGCAATGGTACATGAAATTATTCTCATTGAGTTCGTGAAGAGTTATTTCTTCTCCTGTAGTTATATGAAGAAAAAAAAAAGATAAAATGATAACGAAAAAGAAAACGTGTTGTGATTTAATAAGTAACATTATGACAAAATATATCCACAATTGTATGTTCTCGATGTGAACGCCCTCTCTTTCACTGAAATATTCATGCGCATAGCATTAACCCTTACGTCATCTAACTCAACAGGTCCAAAATGATGATGCCATCTAGAAACACATTCGCTTATGCAAATTTCGAAATCAAAAACAAACGGTCATTTCTATTTTAATATTAAATCATACTTTTACAACTTCAAAATCATATTTTAAGTAATATGTTATTTCCTGGCTGGGTGGCGGGGTGGTGGTAGCGATTTGGAGGGTTTAACGCACTTAAGAGAGGAAAATACATTATACGAGAGGAAGTAAAGTATATCTACATTTTGAATTATTACTCCGCTTGAATCGATTAGAGTAGCTGTCATACGTAGAGCAGTATAATTATAAAACGGTATAACTTAGTACGCTGTGGCGAGGTGGGGGGGGGGGGGGGTTGAGGGGGTGGGGGGTTGGAGGTTCGAATTACGATGGGTTTAGAGGTGTAGCAATAGGCGGCTCATTGAACCAGGGCCCACGTTCCGATAATAAAGGATCACAGTTACCTTGCAAGTATAAGGTAGCCAAAAAAACAAACATTTTCTTTTTATACAGTTATGGCTCTGTGTCGAGTGCAATTTGGATGTCAAGTAAGTGAATTCTCGCTGTTTGAATTCAGAGTGCAGTTTGAAATACTCAAGATCTAACTACAAATCTTTCACAGGGTGTGTACAAGCATGTGACCGGTATTCTATACCCTATATGATACATCAAAATCGGCGGTGAATTTGAGCACCCAATTATCAACATCCGAGTCCCCGTTAGGAAGCGTTCTTTTCTTTTTGGTGGAGAATATATGCGAAGGACTTCCATTCGTGTGTTTATAGAAATGCACATTCAGTCTGATATATTCTTGCTATTCAGCTAAACTGTGACAATATGGTGATTTAAAGGCATTGAAGAATCGCGCACAAAGAAACGTATGATGCCGGTAATCTGACCTAGTTTCGAATGAGGTGTAACAGATGTGTTAGACACCACCATCGATCCCAGAAAATACACACACAGCTTGCTACCGTCGGTAATTAGACACTAGGGTACAGTCAATACATACAGCTACGGTCAATACCCACAACAGAGTGTACATAGCAGCAATGGACATCTCAGGTCTAGATGAAAGATACCAAGGTATCACGTTTCATTACTGTCTGCATTTTGTAGCGACAAGAAAGAAAAAACTTCACGTGCAAGCTACGGAAAGTTAACTTTTTCAGAGGGCGGCACGCGGTTTGGGGCGAGTCTTCAATGCCTTTAAGCTATATGTGAATCTGAATACTCAATTATTGGAATGGATTCCAAACTCCATATAACGTTCGCACTATAGAACGCCAAATTATTTAAATATATCGACTGAAAATGCAAAACCAAATTTAGGCTTTTTAAAGTGGACGATGGCAATTGCACGGTTGGATTGCTGTATTGATGAATGTACAATCAGGCGGCTTAAAAGAGACTAACGTAAATGATGTATATATATATACTTACGTGATATCATTCAATCCAATCCAGACATCTTGCGCAGGTGGTTGAGCCACGAGATTGCCTAAAACTGTCTTGATGAAACTCTCCGCGGTCCTGTCGGCGACAATAGATAGACTACCGATCTCAACGCCGTTACAGGGAGCAAACTGGGCACATGTAGCCTCGGCATCGGCGTATGAAAGAGGATCTGGGAAATATCTCCAGCAAAACTTGCCGATACCTGTCCAAAAGGGTGGACATGATGGTCTCTCTGGACCATGGCCATATACAACTAACGGTAGTAAGGCAATAGCGATTAAAAACTTCATTTTTAATTGTGTCTATATCTATGTTTATTTTTTAAGTTTCTCTCGGATCTGTTCCGTATGATACCGAATCAAGAATGAATGGGAAAACTTTATCTGTGACTTTTTTTCATTTTTCATCAATCTAAGTCCATCCCCCATGTTACTCACATGCAAATGAAGGTATAAAAAGGGGCAGTGCTCATTTACATATTAATTTTAAGGCGGAGTCATTTTTAACACCGTTGAAAGTGGTTTCCTCTCTCGTGGTTCTCGACGAAGAGCTGCAGGAACTTTTAATTTTCAAAATTGTTAATTATATATTTCCCTAGAGGTCTGGACCAGACCTCATACAAAATTGTTTGTTAAATCCTTTAGAGGAAAATTAGTTGAAGGGCATGTGTGATAATTGAAAACGGGGTTACAGCCGCCGAGAGAAAATTTATTTTTAGGGGAAGAGTTCGTCACAAACAAGACCAGGATGGATCAAGTTAGAACCAAAGCACGACCCTGGATGGTTCGATAGGTCAGTTAAGGTGATAACCAACATTTAACGCTCGAGACTAAGGGAAATCAGCCATGGTTGGTTTCTATAACAAGGATGGAAGGAGCTAGGAATCGTAATGATAGGGAAGGGGGCGGGAGGGTGGGGTGGCGGTGGGGGGGGGTAGAGACGAGACACGGCAGGATTCGCAAGAAATGAATAGACAAGACATTATTGGATCTGTTATACGTCACTGGTTTCGAACCTCAGTAGAGATTACATCAGTGTCCATAACCTAGTCTGAACAAGGCGATGGCATGTAGAGCAGCAAACCTGGCGGTCCCTTGTTGATACATAACCGCTTTTGTCTTACAAAAACACCCGTGGAGGATTATTAATGTAAGCGCCAATAACAAGAAACAAAAACGTACAAAAGGAAATGTGAAAGAGATATTTGTTTTTCAGTAGATCAAGTTTCCTTAAGCCTTTGCATTTTCTCATCAGACCAAAAAACAAATCCTGCTCGTTAAAAATTCAGTAGCCGATGCTTCTGACTGCGGATTGGCTTATTCCTGGTTTGACTTTCTGATTACGATCGGCTTTGAATCTAAGAAGATTAAATTTGAGAGACTTCTCCCGTTTTTTTATCTTCCAGATTAATTTCAACCTTTTAAAGGGTAACAGTGTATCACAATATTATCACTGAATAAGTTTAAATTTGTGCATTTGGGTACCAATGTACGTCTACGTCGTCGTCATCGTCGTCGCCGTCACCTATATATATATATATATATATATATATATATATATATATATATATATATATATATATATATATATATATATATATATATATATATATATATATATATATATATATATATTATATAAATTTATTAGCATGCTTTGCATTATTAGCATTTCAAAACTAGGTAAAATAGGATGCATTGAAAATAGGAATTCTGATATTGAAGAAATTTGCGTTCAGTAAATACAGTAGTTTCGAATAATTTAAGATAATCGGGGTTTTTTTCATCCGCGTCGTGCTATTTTAATCCGATTCCGTTGTACCTATATATTTATATATACGTACCCAGTGCTGGGTAAAATATTTTGTCCAACTTTTTTGTTAAGAGTCTTTGTCTGTTGTGACAAGCAATCTTTGTGTTACGCTTTCCGAAAAACGGGGATCATCCTTGCAGCCCCTTGGTCCCCTCCCAGTGTTCCACAGTACACAAATGGCAAAGATGGTTATATTTGAGGGAGAAAAGAGTATGTTTCATTAAGTGTAAATTGAACTAGAGCAGCAATGCTGTAGAATCTCACTACTATTTAGTTGTGAGCTTGTACTTAAATGCGCATGGTCAGATGCTTATCAGATTTAAAGGCATTGAAGACTCGCCCCAAACCGCGTGCCTCCCTCTGAAAAAGTTAACTTTCCGTTGCTTGCAAAGTGAAGTTTTTTTCTTGTCGCTACAAAATGCAGACAGTATGCACACTGTGTTGTGGGTATTGACCGTAGCTCATGTATTGACTGTACACTAGTGTCTAATTACCGCCGGTAGCAATCTGTGTGTGTATTTTCTGGGATCGATGGTGGTGTCTAATTCTTCTGTTACACCTAATTCGAAACTAGGTCAGATTACCGGCATCAGACGTTTATTTGTGCGCGAGTCTTCACTCCCTTTAAGACAGGTACGGTACCGAGAGATATTGTAGGTGGAAGTTTTGTTCACGGACAATTTCATGCACAAAGAGTTACAAAAAAGTTACAAAAGAGATTAAAAATTACTACAAAACTCATCAGGATAAATTGGCAATTAAAGCTCTGCTTAAATGGCTCCAATTATACCACGCTATATCTAGGAAATTTTTGTAATTACGCAATCGACCTGCCACGGTCGTAAATCCACCTCTGGCTCTAAGATTAGCCTGCAGAGCTTCTTAACACTATTAGGGTCTTTGTGTAAACACTGTGTGGAAATATGTTCATGCCTACAGTTAAGTTAATCAAACAGCGTTCACACAAAGACCGTCATACAGGAAAAATATGCGGCAGACTAATCATTGGTAAAAAGAGGTAATTTTACGACAAAGGCAGGTCGATTACGTAATCTCAAGAAACCTTTCCATGATAGCGTGCTATAGTTGGGGTATATACAGCAGACCTTTGAGCAATGAAGATAAAGCCTTATTAAAGTCAATCTTATTAAAGTTATTAATCTGTTAAAGTCAATCCCAAAAAGCAGAACTCCCCCCCCCCTTTTTTCTTACAGACTACGGCCCATTGGCCGGACAACGTTAAAACTTCCTATGATTTTCACAGTTGAATTATATATTTCACTTTCAAGTTAAAAGTTTCTTTTCAAGAGTGGAATCCAAGATGCCTATAGACTGTCGTATTTCCATTTGTCGAATCAATGGCTTTTACTGCCAGGTATGGAATCTGTCAATCACTTGGCAGTCGATAGTGATATCGCTATCACATAGCGTTGTAGCCTGTTACATAATTTGTTACATAAAGTGTGGTAGTATACTAGCTCTGTAAGCTTAATTAATGCACATCATCCTTTTCTTTATCTCCCTCACTAGCTATGCTTGAAAGGTCTGGAACCATGTTAAGGTGGTACCGCGAGGATTGTGATAGACATATAACCTTAGATATAACCTTAGACAGGGGGGTAGAAAGCTTCCAAGAAGTGGGGGAGGGGGGGGGCACAACATCAGAGGGCCGCAATTACTCATTCCACAACCACCACTCGTTATGCTATAAACCGATACTCATCGGCCATATCACTTAAATATATATGATGTGTTAGTATGCTATCAATACTATTATGGTGCACGTGAATAATTAAAATAACATATTAAAATTAACAAAGGCTTAAGATATCCAAAAGACGTTTCTTCATCAAAGGGGCACATTTTATTTGCCAGTAGGGCACATTTGCTATTTTGGAAAAATAGTGGGGGGGGGGGCACGTGCCCTCACGCCCCCCGGCTCCTACCCCCTGACCTATCACCATGACCCTCACGCCCCCCGGCTCCTACCCCTGACTCTATCTATATGCATGTCAGTCTACGTAAAAGATTTTATCAGACAATATATTTTAGCAGCCATTTTGAAAGCAACTCTTTTCACTCGCAAAGTTTAATATCGACATCTTCATCATTATTTTCATCATCACAGATCCTGTGAAGTGCGATTAAGTTTGACATTCCTCTTTCCTCTATTTTCTTCTAGTGCTGTTGAACTTGTTGTCTTTATACCGTTCATGTTTTTTATTGCAACCAGAATGCAAAATGCATTGAGGTTTCGATGACTTCAATGCAGTAGACTTCTGCTTGTTAGTAAAACCAGAACTAGATGTTACAATACCACTATGGCATGATAAACACAAGTAACTTTACTGTACGTGGCTATAAATACCTCCACCAAAAACAATAGGGGTATTGTAGTCAATGTTAAGAATCCAAAGTTTAATATCGACATTTTCATCATTATTTTCATCATCACCGATCCTGTGAAGTGCGAGTAAGTTTGACATTGCTCTTTCCCCTCTTTCATTGTAGTGCGGTTGAACTTGTTGCCTTCATACCGTTCGTGCTTTTTATTGCAAAAATAAAAATTAATACGCAGGTCGTGGCGCTCTTCTGTTTCTGTTGAGTTCGAGTTACAAACGCAAGGTAAGATAGATGGCTGGCATGACTCTTTTTGTTACTCTCATTTCTTTAATGTTGCCCTACCCCCCCCCCCCCCCTACGCAGAACGTTTTCACTGTATTATTAGCAACTCAACGAAATATAGCGTCTCCGCCTACCTAAAAAGAGACGTATTTGTATATTTGGGGTCAACAGAGGTTAAAGTCTGAAGACTTTGTGAACACGATAACTCGAAAAAGTACATCTTTGTTGAACTTCCAGAACCCTATCGAAATTGATGGAGGTCAAAGGACATCAGCAGTTAACAGTGGCGTAGGAAGGTACTTTTGAGTGGGGGGCTGAAGACTGATGGCCGGCCTGGGGGAGGGGTCTAAGGGGAGGGGTGTCCCCCTCCCCTTCGGATTTTTTTTTCATTTCCAGGGGGCCTCAGATGCAATTTGGTGCAATATAGCACACTTCAACCCACCCACTCCATTTTGTATATAATTTTGCATTTTCACCTGGCCTTAGATGCAATTTGGTGCTCCAAATGAGATTTTTTTCTCATTTGGAAATGAAAAAGGGGTTTTCTGACTTGCGAAGCGGGGGGGGCGGAATGATACTTCCGCCCCTCCACATTTTTCACTGGGGGCTGGCGCCCCCCAGCCCCCCGGTTCCTACGCCCTTGGGTGGAGCAACAACCCACCCATGCCCACTCCAAACACCCCTCTATAAAGTACACACACACACACACAAAAAGAGTTACAATAGAAAGAATGCATGTATTTATTTTCAATTTTCCAGAAGCCTACAGGGACAAAAGGTTTGACCACATAATGACGAGATGATGATTAAAAGTAAAAAATTTTAAACCCTCGATCCCAACATCCCCCTACCACGCATCCACTTGACTCCCCCTCCCCATACCCACTGCCATCTCTTGCTTCTCCTTCTCTTGCACAACTATCTACATAAACTTTGAAAGGTCACACAAAGATGATTCACTAGTTACGACATTTTCTTTGAAAGGTTAGTTCAGAGGAAAATTTTATTTAAAAGAAATGACATATTCTAAGCATCCCGGTGGGAATTTGCAAGCAATTCCTACAAAAAGTCAAATTAAAGCAAATATATACTAGCGTAACGTCATAGTCGCATGCTGGCAGCAAAATGTTTCGTTTTTGTTTTGCTTTTAGTTTTCACGTTATTCTTCTGTCTGTGGATTGGATAGGGTTCCAACTTTGCCTATCATAAAAGAGATGCGATAGTTATACTTCAGTGTGGTCATATCGAGATGTATCCAAAACTTGAAGTAGGAATTTGAACGTAATTTCAAAGTACAATATAAGAGCAATTTTCAATGTGCTGTGCTTCTGTGACATGTCACCTGTTTGCTTCAAGTTCACTTTGGGTACAAAATGTTTCAACTTGAAAAATGACCGGCATCACCGTTATCTCTGAACATAGGAATTGGATGCAAATTACATCCGGATGCTTAGAGTGTGTTCCTCTTTCAACAGCCAAAAATAAATTGCCTTATGCACTAACCTTATAAAAACTTGTAACAAAAATATTACGTAAAGGTGGCTTATGCAAACTTTTCCCTTCAGGAAATTTGTTTCAATAATATCACTGAAAAGAGTTCATAAACAATTTTGGTTGGTACCATGAATACAAGCAAGTCGCTTCATTTAAGTTTATTGCTGAATTTCAAGTTAAATAGACAAAAGATATAACAGGTCTTACAAGTCACACACTCTATATCAAGTCAAAGTGCTATATAGCCAATATAATAAGTTGTACAGTGCCACATTAGATATTACAAGTCTCTGAGTCACTTTCAGTGTATCAAGTCAGAGTACTATATATCCAAATTACTTACTCGATTAGTGGCTGACTTGATTTCAGTCACAAGTGACGCGTTAGATATTACAAGTCTCTATGAGTCACAATCAGTGTATCAAGTCAAAGTACTATATATAGCAAAGTTATTCACTCAGATAGTTGCTGACTTGATTTCAACCAAATTGTACAACCAAATTGTATCAAGTCAAAGTACTATATATAGCCAAATTACTCACTCGAATAGATGCTGACTTGATTCCAACCAAATTGTTCAACCAAATTGTATCAAGTCAAAAAACTATATATAACCAAATTACTCACTCGAATAGTTGCTGACTTGATTCCAACCAAATTGTACAACCAAATTGTACCAAGTCAAAAAACTATATATAACCAAATTACTCACTCGAATAGTGGCTGACTTGATTTCAACCAAATTGTACAACCAAATTGTATCAATTCAAAGTACTATATATAACCAAATTACTCACTCGAATAGTTGCCTACTTAATTTCAACCAAATTGTACAACCAAATTGTATCAAGTCAAATTACTATATATAGCCAAATTACTAACTCGAATAGTTGCCGACTTGATTTCAACCAAATTTCAAAATCTCTCTTTTTGTCATTCTTCACTACTTTGCAAGAGTCACATGTCACCAAAGAACATATTTTCCTCTTGTTTTAGCAAATGCTTTGTCTCACTGTAGCCATGCTTCCTCTTGTAATTTGCTAGTAAGACCCACAATTTTGTTGTATTATCATTGGTGAAACGATAAAACAAGGGGTTAAAAAAAAAATTAGTTTTGCCACATTTTTACTACTAATTTTCAAAAGAGACCTTAACATGCAAAATTTCAGACTACACAGGTCTAGTAACAGGTCCTTAGCCAGGAATTCTAAAATGGAGAGGCATTAACAATTTAAGAAGGTCTCCCACCTCTGCCCCCTCTGCCCCCACCCCCATTCCCTGACTTGGCTACGGTTCTTCATAATAATATGAATACATGTAAACATTTCCAAAGGGATTTTTCCTCTGAATTTTTGTTACATTTCAAATCTTCCATGATTTCTTATAATTCCTGCAGAAATTAAAGATGCATTTCCTTTTTTTTCCAAATTTTTATCTTATTTCATTTGCAAGAACTCTAGAAACACATTTCTTTAAACTGTGCAAAATTTAACAAAAAGGCTAAATCCATATACCAAAAAAGCAAAAAACAATGTTACAACTCTTTGAATCAGCTTCTTGATGCTAGGCTGAATCACCATCTCGACATTTACGTACGGGTACGGCGAATTATTCCGATTTAGTCAATTCTCCGATTCTGGTATGAGTAAGGCAGACCTCTATATTTAGTCTAACGGGGTCATAGGGTGCGCCTCTATGGCAACGGCGTTTGCCTGGTAGGGGCGGAAGAAAAGACTTGATCCCCTCTTCAAGAGACCCTGTAAAATAAAGACACGAGAACAGAATTGTTCGAAAGTATGACAGAGTTTTTGTTCCCTTTTTTTTCTGGTTTTATCACCGTTAGTAGTCAGTACTTTTAAGAAATCAAACAAAGACTTCTACCAGTCCAAGATCATCGAAGACCTGTCCCGTAAGCTTGGTTCTATTGGAATTTCTTGGAGGAGCCATTTCTAGAACACTTGCGAATAAAGCCCAATGTGAATTGTTTTTACATTTGGTACGTTTGCTTAGCTGGACGAGGTTCTCTGTATCAAGAATTTCATCAAAAATGCAACTTTTTTTTTACTAGAAATATCATTTTCCCTCTGTGAATAGGTGAGTTAAATATTACACACACATATATATATATATATATATATATATATATATATATATATATATATATATAAAAAATTATAAAAAATATTCAGCTGAATTGCAGTGATGACATTATTCATTCAGCTTGTTGCCAGATGCATTCACAAAAATACCACCAAATTTGAAAAAATTCATATCTTTCCATTTACAAAATTTTACTACGGGGATGTGTGGTCTTCACCCTAACGAAGCAGAGAGATTTCCAGCGAGTTTGCTTCAGCCACAGAACATCCCTTTAAGCAGGCTCGAGAAGCCTCCGATCGCCAAATGCTACGTTCAGGAATTAAACTTTATGTATTTTAGATCCTCCTACAAGCAGGAACTCGCGAAGAAGCCTCATTGGCTTATCAAAGACGCAAGCTGACTGAAGTCAGTCTCTTACATTCATATTTAACGTCCATGATTATGAATTGTCAACAACTCTGTAACTGGACGACAAACATTAATCTTGGAGTGACTCGAACCAGGACCTTATGATTGGAAGGCACCGGCATAAATGACCTTTGAATGACCTTAAAATGACTTTTTTATAAAAATGACCTTTGACCTTACTTCATTATAAATGGCCCTACGCAAGTTGTAAAAAACAGAATTGTTTAAATTTTGCTCTGAATACTAATATTTGTAAAAAAAAGAACCAAAAAAATGAAGAAAATGTTACCCTCTCGCTGAGATCACTCCAGCAGTCTCTCCAGGTCGGATATACAGGTGTAAAAGGGGGGCTACCAGCTGCCAATCTGAGAACAGAGAATTTGAATACTCTCCAATGCAATGATACAAAGTTGTATTTAAACCTCAAGATACATCGTTTCTTTAGGAAACTGTTGTGGTATTACACTCGGGGTCCCGGAAAGTGGTTGATTCAAACCCCCCCCCCTCCACTTGGGTCAAAATGACATTCTAGTGGATCAATAAACATCAGGGGGGTGGGGGGGTACATGGGGGTGGCAAATTACACTTCTGGGTTAAAACTTGACGATCATAGAAAATATATTTATGCAACTTTTGTGACTTAAAGTTTGGTGTCAAAAGCTGACAATTATCAAAGAAAAATAGAGATGTCTGGGGTGGCTCTATCTTTCATCTGGGAGTGTTCGTGTCCGGTGAGTTAAATCTTTCTTTCACATCTTGTCGGAAAATGTCACTTTGAGGTTTTAATATCGTCAAATAAAGGGTAAAAAAAAGGAGGGTTTGGGGGTAAACGAAGGATCAAAGACTCCCACAAAGGGGGAGACATTCAACAAATGTTTTTGAGATCTCTGTTTTAGATGAACACATTCCGTTCTTGCAAACATTACTGTCAATTCTTTCGTTTTTTTGACCTGCTTTTAATACAGAGGCAGAAATATATCATGTACCAATGGAACTCACAAATGAGTGTAAAATAAGGGGCACAAAGCGATATATTTTGTAAGATCTCTTTGCTTGGATATATACGATGGAAAGACGTCTTGAAAATACATTTCAGAAATAAACAATGGCATCCCTATTAAAATCCTTACTTCTACAAACAAAGATTTTGTCGTTAGGCTGAAGTGGTCAATATGAATTAACGAGAGAGAAACAAATAACATCCAGATGTACGTTCTTCTTTTGTTCTCAAAAGTTTTTAAGACTTTTTGCGTTGTCGACTTACCCCGATTCGTTGACGGTCATTAAAGTGCTGACCAATCCGAGTGGGTAGGTCATCATTCCAGCTACAAACTACGCACGGCAAAAATAAGAGATTAAATCATCAAAAATGCAAAAAGACAGGGAATGAAAGAAAATAATTTGATGTAATAACGAAATAAAACACTTGATACTGTTGTAGTAATTATCAAAATAATAATAATATTAATCATATTCATATTGAGGATTATTACAGCACAGACATATCCACCAATAACGGTGCTCTAGGCGCATAGCAATATTACCCAGGTCAACGATAACCTGTCAAACTCAACATGGTAGCTGGACCCCATTTATTCACCTGGGTGAAGAGAGGCAATGGAAATAAAGTGCCTCGCCCAAGGACACAACGCAACGATCTGATCAGGACTCGAACTTGTAATCCTTAGATCACAAGTCCACTGCCTTAACTACTTGACTATAACACTCTCATCAAATAAGCACAGGGACTAACAAGAGAGAAATTAAAAACTTAATATTAATCATACAATAAGGCTGTTTTTTTTTCCCTTTCTTTTTCATCAGAAGGTAAATATAACCCATGTTTGGTGATATCCAGAACTAAATAGAGCAAACACTTTTGGTGCAGTTGTGGACATATCGTTTCAATACTGTTCATGGATTTCTTTCCAACTAACAAAGCCCTGTTTTTTTTTTTGATATATATATACTTACCCCAGTTATTGCATGCATGTAACTTCTAACTTCCTTGGCGTTCGACATCTGTCGGTAGAAGAGAAATCTTTCCTGTCATAAATCAGTTTTGTTTATCATTCATTACATGAAATGCTTCCAAATACTCTGAATGCCTTCTTTACACAAAACTCAAACATCCACACTCACAATACTAGGCAGGCTGATTACCTGCACCCAAGGCAATGTCACAACAATTTCTCTAAAAATAGCTTACATCAACGGGCCATCACACTTTGGAATCCCCTACCATTCACTTTAAAGGCGATGCCTTCTTTAGTTGCTTTAAGAAAAAGCTTACAAAAGCACTTCATCAACATGTACTAGAACTGTGAATTGTTTTGTCTACTACTCAATTATTGCTTGCACTTATTATAACTGGGGAGGGAGGGGGGCGGGGTAGGTGAGAGGAAGGGGTGATTCTCTTTGTTTTTGGTTCTCTTTTCTAATTGTAAAGTTCTGTATTTTCTCAGGGAGTGTCACTACCCGACAAGCCCTATAGGTTTTTTTAGTAAAACTTCCTTCTATGTTGTATGTCATATTTATGTTGTAATAAGACAAAAATAAATGAAATGAAAATAAAAGTAATGAAATAACTGACACAAAGGCGACGGCCAGAATTTACGATGGTATGAATCTTAAAACATCACAGAGGTTCATCTTTAAAATTTGTATTGGTGAGATGAGAAAGTTTCTCTGAGGTACAAGTGATAAATACCACTTGAAGTGGAGGAGGAGGGGTGGGGGTGGGGAGGGTGGGGGAGAAGGGAGGGGGACAAGACATTTTGAGAGTCAATGGTCTATAATGAAACACCACATATTACATACATATTTCTTATATTTTATGTATTTATATATATATCTTAGGTGTAATTGGATTGTCTAACAGTGTTCTCCACTCTACCAACGTACAGTAGGTTGATGATATTTTTAGCTGACTTTGAACACACTACACAAACGATTGAACATAATGTTTACATAACATTACTCTAAATTCTTTACTTCAACGTATTTGTCGAGGGTCACAAGCAACATCCAGCCATTCCCATATTAAACGTCATCTAACCTGTTGCACATGGTATGAAAGTTGGCTTTACTCTGGGATGAGGGTCATTTTGCTGTCAAACGTCACTCATTGACTTAAAGCTACAATAGTACATACTATTATACTCATGTACAAACTGATGCCAATCATGTACAAACCGATGCCAAGCATGTACAAACTGATGCCAAGCATGTACAAACCGATGCCAAGCATGTACAAACCGATGCCAAGCATGTACAAACCGAAACCAATCATTACAAACCGGTGCCAATCATGTGCAAACCAATGCCAATCATGTGCAAGCTGATGCCAATCATGTACAAATCGATGCCAATCATGTACAAACTGATGCCAATCATGTACAAACCGATGCCAATCATGTGCAAACCGACGCCAATTACGCATGAACCGACGCCAATCACGCATGAACCAATGTCAATCATGTACAAACTGATGCCAATCATGTACAAACCGATGCGAATCATGGTGGCCTGGATGATCTGTTCCTGTTGTGACAGGTTTCCATGATTAAATCACGTTCATTATGATGAAGTATTTCGTTTGCATAAGAGTTTACAGCTCTTTTTGATCAAATTTATTTTAGTCTGGTTTGCCAACAAGTCCGCACAGACACATGCTAGTCAGTGTACACCAGGACTGGTCTGTCAGAAGTTGAAAGTACAGCTCGAAAGACACTTGCTAGTATACATGCAACCTTCGTGATATTTATGATTGTATCCGTTTCTGCCTGTTTCTTTATGGAATGCCGGACGTGGCCAAAAATATTACCCGACACAATGGGTTTCCAGTTTCATAGATAAGGTCTAAATTGCAAATGTCAAGAAAAAAAACTAAAAAAAAAAACATTACTGATTTACAACAATTTTGAATACCGATATTAAAGAAAGATCAATATTACTTACATTGTCATCTAATATGTAGTTATTGAATATATGAAACATGGTACGAGCCAGCCACAAAGTGAGGACATCCATCAACACTCTTGGTACAAGTCCTCTGAGAGAAAACAAAAACAAGATTGTACTATCATGGAAACGTTTGCTGAAAGATGTGTGCTCGACCAGACAGAAATGATGTCCACACACACTACATACACAGGGTCAATATATATATATAATATTAGCAACTTTGTAGCAAACTTTGGAGAATTGATAATATGAAAGAGGGAAGATTACAAGCAATTAAACAAGCAAGTATGCATGGTAAAAAGATATATTTCAAAAATCCTCTTTTTGCAAGAAATCAATAAATTTAGCAAAAGAGAGAGTGTTTGATTATGGTAGGGAGTTTAAATGGGTTGGGTGGGGGGTGGGGGAGGGGTGGGGATACAATTTTTGACAATTTTCATCACAAATCATATATTAAAGAAAGACACAGGGAATACACCATACTTTCCATTTTTAATAAGACAGTATTATTCAAAGACTGGAATGATCAAACTCATATTTATATATCAAATACTCACATCAAATAATACATTCACTACATATCTCCACTCACCCCCTCCCCCCAGGTCTTTTTCTCAATTGTCAAAGCAAGAAACGAGCAAAACACAATTTAGGATTCGGCATAGGCCTACACATAGCAACAACACATAAATCTGTATGCCCACTGTAACAATGTAACAATGTATGTGTACAAGCTGTTGTCATGTATTTATCAGCAGTCCCAGCATTTCACACTTTTCTGCCACTGCTTAAAAATATCATGGTTTAAATACTCTGCTGGCTAAAATCAAGTTATCACTGGCACTTTCCTGAATTAGAACACACACATCAGTATTTACTGTACATGCTATTGAGAGCAGCTTAATAATAATTAATCATCATAAGCAATAACACAGGGCGTCTGTCAGGTACATAAATCATGCCGATTCTTTGACAGACCATAGTTCACTGGATTTAATAATTTATTAATATACTTAATTTTTTTCTGTCTACTGGCAGAAAATTGCACTTTTTCTGCTGGCAAACGGCAAAATCCGCTGGCTTTTAGCCATTAAAATAGCCTTAATTTCGAGGCCTGTATCTACTTTTAGAAAGGACAGGCTCTTACTAAAGGTGTCTATTGAGATTTTCAAAATATGCCGATAAACTTGAGCAAAGGTTATGTTTCCTTCTTCCCTACGACTAACATTTACAACAAGTCAGTGCTCAGGAGAAACGTGAAGGACTGGACCGGCTTGGACATGCCAGACCTGCTCGCCACTGCTGCTAACAGATCTGAATGGAGGACGATGTCAGCTTCAACCGCCATGTCTCCCTGTTGACTTCACAGTCATGGGACTGAGTGAGTGAGTGAGTGAGTGCTCAGTGCTCGTACTCAAGCAAGGCCTGCACTTGTATTGGATTTGCAGTGGATTTGAAATCTCACTTGGAAAAAGCTATTCGAGATCTAGCCAACATCAACGCACTCACACGAGTCATGCTGACGGCCCGGTACTCCTATCCATTCTTCTACCGAGGGGACTTGGAATTTGGGACTAGTGCTCGTGCGGTTGTACGCAACAAATCTGTCTGCTTCCAAATGAAATAATGTTTCCCTTTCAATCATTTAAAACCAAGCAATATCTATTAAATATAATAAGAAATTTCAATGAAAATATACATTCATTTCCACCTATTACAAGAAATTTTGAAAGTTAAAATAGATAATAAAGATTTACTTACGCAAAGAATCCCATGATACCATTCTCATTGTATACTTCTCTGAAGGGAGCAATAAAACCGCTGAAAAATAAAGAAGGAAAACAAAAAAAATGTCAAAAAGTGAAGTGAGGCCCCAACCCCCCCCCCCCCCCTGCCTTGGTGTATACATAACAAAGGGATTTGAGGGAGCCTTTAGAGAAATTAACATTCTTTAATTTTGCAAAAAGGTTACCCTGGGGAAGGGGCACATAAATGTAAGGGGGTAATAGGGTGCAGATTGCAGGGATCATCTAAACACTGGAAAATGATATTTCCACAATTTATGACTGGATACGAAAACATTTCCAACGGGACGCGAAAACTGAGATACAAAAGGGAAATGATTTTTATGCTGCGATAGGAAATATGCATTATTATGGATATGGTGTACATTTTCACACAGCAGATTTTTGAGTGTTTGAGAACGTTGTTTTCAACACATAATTGTGAAAGTACAGAGAAGATTCGTGTACAAAAACTTGTACAGATAATTGTATTTGTGTGCTTTGGGTTCTTAATTAATTATTCCCTGCCAACTTGCATGATTGTACGTGGTAAGAAGAACTAATTCTCCACGAACTGCATGTCATTCAAATTTTTTTTTTTTAGTACCAATCGTCTTTCAAAATACTTATAATTTGATCATTTCACTCAAATTCTCAGAAATTTGCACTGGTTGCCAGTTTGTGAATACACACATACTGTATCTTTTAATATTATTTCTTTAATATTATTTTTATAATATTATTAATTTGGAAGAGCAATCAATGATATGACAGGGAATAAATTAAGTGTTCAAGTTTTGTGTAGAAGTTTCAAAGGGTCTGAAGTTTTGTGTCTAATAAAAACACTACATGTTTCTGTGTACAAATACTGCTATACAGCTTTGCGCTTGAGTAGCAGTCCGACAGTTTTGCAAAGCATTTTTGCTGTGCAATACGGGATCAAATATTCCCGGTATGACAACAGACTACACAAGACCTGATACATCTGTATACTCCAAGTCATCGATTAAACTGAAGTTAGTTGTTCCTAGATTATCCCTTTTCATAATTGTATTGTATTTTTAGATCCTCACTGCAAACAGGAACTTGCGAAGAAGCCTCATTGGCTTATCAAAGCCGCAAGCTGACCAAAGTCAGTCTCTTAGATTTATATTTAACGTCCATGATTATGAATTGTCAAAAACTCTGTAACTGGACGACATACATTAATCTTGTAGTGATTCGAACTCGGGACCTTATGATTGAAAGGCACCGGAGTTAACCACTGAGCTAACGCTCCCAAATTGTCCCTTTTACGAAATCTTTTTGCATACTGTACGTGTTTCTCTGGTGATTTTGTTTGAGGTTCTTCTCAAGTTGCATCTGTATCATGTTGCTTTCAATCCAGTTCTTTGAATTTCTTTGTATCCTGCTAACAGAATCAAACTTTCTGTAGATACAGATTGAGCAACGCTCATGGTAGGTTGGTAGGGTGCACAAGCCTAATGCTTTTCAGTATTACTATGTATCCAATTTGGGCATGATATCGGGCCGATTCTATTCGTGGGCTGGATTAAAATCTTCTGTCCGCAAAATCATACCCCGAGGGTTGCTTATGGAAGAACACCTATTAAAGGTTTACACCGATGCATACCTTCACGTTAAAGCAAGCCTACATGTAGTATGCAGTGTCATAATAACCAGCGCCCCACCCCCCACCGCCTGCACACTGGTGGTACCTGCTCTGTCAGACGATGCAACTCACTTGTACTTTATTTCTCTGCCGATGAATTGTACCATCGACCGAACGGCTATCACTTGGAAAGGATGGGACACTACGGCCGCACAGCAATGAGAGACTGTCAATTTAGCACTCTGGAGAAGGAACGGGGGATAAAGGAAAGGAAACAAGATTATCCTGAAATTGTGATCGATGGGCAATAATTTAGCTGTCTATAACAAACTAAACTAAAGGGGGGTCATCTGTAACAAATGCATTTCTGTTTGCCAAATCAGCAATTGGGGGTTGTACGGTAGATGCTTAGTTGTTCACATGAAATTCAGATTACATTGTAAGCCAATACCTCCCAAATGGGTTAAATGATCAATTGGTATCGCCCGCCCCCCCCCCCCAAAATGAAAAAAATGTGAGTGCCCTATTCACGGAAACCTACAATTCTCTCTTAAACAGTACTTATTGTTTCTGTCATTAATAAAGATTATTATGTTTACCTTCATGGATAAATTATTCACAAAGAAAGAAAAAAGAAAAATGAAAAAAAGAAAAAAAAAGTAATTTTCGACAAGATTACAATGATGTCACCCTAGATGCTGACTATTGCCAGATACATTTCATCAAAATTCTCAAAGTTTTCAAAGATTCTTCATGAATGAAACACACCATCATTATGTGGTTTACACCAGCTACTCCAGGCAAAGAAAATGGCAGAACTGGTCAGTTTTGACCCCCAAAAGAAAATAATCCTAAACACAACACAGGTTTCTCCAACCTACTCCCTTTTAAATTTGAACTACTGCCCTCACAATTGCTTTATCGATTAACCACCAAATTTAGGTTGGTTGTAATTGAAAGTGGTGAGTGAGTGAGATGCAAATGTGTGCAAATAGGATGATGGGTGAGGGGGTAGGGGTGTGTAGAAGGGGTGTGGGGTGTGTAGAGGGGGCAGAAAGATTGCTGGAGGAATTTCCTTCAAAAAGCCATCAAAACTTAAACATACATGGTATTTCACGTTTCTTTGGCATTTCATATTCTCATGTGGGAGCCATCAACCTACCTGGTGTGTATCTACATCATAATTTTTTTTTTTTTTAAATAGACCTATTCAGTAACTTCCAAATTATGCAAGATTTTATCCCCCAAACAGTATCAACTGTGTTTATACCCACTAGTGATATCATTTTCACAATTTCATTTCACCATAGCTGGCTTGAAGAGATGATGAGTGGGGGAGTGGGTGGGGGTGGGGGGAGGGTGCCTTCACCTCCCCCAGTATTTTGATAAAGTGGTCCGATGGTGAGGTACGCACTCGTGACTTAAACCTTGGGAAATACTGAGCTCGACTTGCAAATAGTCAAAAAGTAAAACTCGATAAACCTAGACCTAACAACATTTGGTGACCTCCAAGGGGGGTACCATCAGGGTCGGACACCTAATGCATGATTTATTTCTTCATTCTTGACAACAATAACAAATTACCTCCGTCAAAAACTCGTTTGTTGTCAGTTTGGCTCCCTTCTTTGATTCTGTGTTCTCACTTTCTTGGCTGGGAAAATGCTCTTCTAGTTTCTGTGAAAAAAACAAAAGATGGGTTTATTTAAGAGATTATTGCAGATATTAAAAAGATGTTACAAAACTTAACAATGTAATAAATTCTAAATTTACCAGGCCTGCAAAGGGTAAATATTCTAGTATGATCCCCACCCCCCACTGACACATTTCCGGGTCATTCCCCCCCCCCCACAAAATGTCCTCTTCCTAAGTTCCTTCTACATCTACTATGCCAGTGTAAAACACCAGCAGGATTTCAGCAGATGAAAAAATCACAAAAGAGGAAGAGACCGATGTTAGTAAAACTGTTAGTTGCAAAAAAGACATTCACCAATTACCAGTAAGTCATTAAGGTGGTCTTTGTCTTAAAGCATGAATACTGTACATTATCTTTTTTACTCTACCCCACCCCACCCTCCCTCTCCCCTCTCTCCATCTCTGTCCTCCCTGAATATTCTCCAAATCAGAAAGTCCCAGAAAACGAACACAGGGACGACGATTATCGATGTCTTAATATCAAAACATGAACTGGATATCTTGTGGCTGGCAAGGGCTGCTGAAAATTGCATGAATGGAAGAAACTTTGGTTCATAGAACATTTGGTGAAATTGGTGAACTTTTTTGGATGTCTGTCACTTGACCTTTGTATTATTTTAAAGGAAAGAGTGATAAATGTTAGCAATCAATGAGTTTGTTAGCAATCAATGAGTGTTTACTCTTCTAGCTAACATATATTATACACATAGACATTGTACATAAAAAAAAATAAAAAATAAAAAAATAATTTAAAACTAAATTTAAAATAATAATTTATATAATTTAAAAATAATTTAAAAAAAATTAATTAATTAAAAAATGAATGGTTCCATGAGTGGCCTTGTGTAATAATAATGATGATGATATCGCGGTCAAGACGGGCTTAAAGCGACCTGCTCCTCATCCAGGAATAACATGTTTTCGCCTCTCATTATCTTACCTGGCTGGTTATTCGTGCCACGAGGTTTCCGGAAACCGACGCGAAGATTCTTGCGCCTACTCCTCTGTAGAGACCAAAGAATCCGTCCACTTTCCGGATATGCCCGACTGTTTGAAAGGAATTATTTCAAGAAAAGAAGAACACATTAAGTATGGACCATTCCAAACAATCCCCATATATGGAAAGACTCCCAATTCCATTCACATAACACCAGATTTACAGCTTTTTTTTTTTACAACTTTTTTCGGTAAATAGTGGGAGCCTTACAGTAAACATTGTACCTTGTTGTACGGGTTTCAAAATAAGGGCTTGTCATATATGTTAGGTTAACAGTCTTGTTCAGGGCCAAGGCCCTCTCACACCACTTCACAGGGGACTTCCCATAGGGTGCAGCCACAAACCGGCGCATGCAACTACATTTACAAGTCACCTCGCAAGTCACCATTTATACACCTGGGTGAGGCAATGGAGATAAAGTGCCTTGCCCAAGGACACAGCGCAATGATCTGGCCAGGGCTCGAACCTGTAATCCTTAGATCACAAGTCCACTGCCTTAACCACTTGACCACAACGCCCTCTCTGGTTAAATGACAGTATATCTTGGTGTTTGCCAGTAGAGAATGAAAACGCACTGGTAATTTCCTGCCGGTAGATATTAAGAACTTTAACACATGGTGAGTCGGACAACAATTGTCAGTCAAAAGAACTGGCGTGATTTCCATATCCTTACATATTAGCCACATATTACTGCTAAAATTATCAGCAAGTATTATTGGTTGCTCTCAGAAGCCTGCACAGTGTACAGTAACCAATGTGTGTTGTAAATTCAGGGATCGACTTGAACCTTAACCCTGAGAACAGACTTTAGCAAGTATCTAATTTAATCACTGGCATTTTTTTTCTTTGAGCAAATTACTGAAGTTGTGAAATTTTAAGTCTGAAATTCTAAATCAGGTAAAAAGACTACAACTTTTCATTGAAATTATACAGAATTTTGTTTTTTCTCCATTTTTAGTACTGTTATTGGTAAAGGAACCTGTCGGTAAATACCTTAGTACTGTTAACTGTATGCAACTACAAAAGTGTTTACCTTTGCAGTTTTAGACTTTGTGGTTCACTTTTACACCTGGTTAACAAACAAAGTTTGAAATCGGACACCACTGATTTCCCAGAACAAAAATTATTATGACTGAGAATAACAACACCAGCAAACGTTGAGTGGTTCTGATGCCCAAACATATATTCATAGCATGGTAAGCCATAATTTTATGTGAATATACATGCACTTTTGCACACCAATGAGGGACTATCTAACAACTAATACAGCAACATGTAAAGGAAGGCACCAGGAATTGGTGATCAACTTGATGCATTAATATCGATTGTGGTCAAATTTCTCATAAGCATGTACTGTATAGATCTACATAAACATTAAATATTATCATAGTTCATATGTATAAAGCTTGTGGTTGTTGAGATACAGTATTATGTTTAACATTCTGTTTTTGATGATTTCCCATTGAGCCGCACCCGCTCATGAATATTAATGAAGTAAAAATTGTTGCAAAGAACATGTAGTTACTATGTACTGTAGTTACATCACCATACCAAGTATGAACTAAATCTGACATACCGTTGAAGAGATATTGACATTTTAACATTTTATGTTAAGCCCCGTCCACTCATTAATATGCATGACAGTCCCACCAAAAACAATAGGGATCATCTACTGACCCTGACCAACATATACCAAGTACGACATCAATCACATATGTCCTTCTTGAGATACCTTGTTTTACAAGCTAGGGTATCACACACACACACACACACACCCAAACTTGACTGCATAGATTCCGATGGAAGCAGGCATAAGAACCAAAATTTTACCACAGGAAGAACAATAAAGTTCAAGGACAATGAATATTAAAACCAGACAGGCTACCTATACTGTATATTGGCAGGATAGAACCGTATTTATTAATAACTTACCTACTGTACCTGGGAATGCAATCACAAAATTCCCAATTTTTTAACCCACAGCAGTGTGCTACCAAACAAACGCTAATTTGATACAACTGCTGACCACAGTTGAGAAGTTTGTGTACAAAATTCATCTGCATTTAAGATGTAGTTCTAACTTTGCACTTCTACAGTATAAATAGTGATTAACATACATGTACTTAGTCACACAATCTCACAGCTTGCTTGACAAACTATCATTTTCAACAAAAATATATCTCCGGAGACTGTTCACGAATGCTAACAGCTATTTGTCTTGAAGATAACTGAAAGTTTTCTACTGCTCAGATAACAGAACACACAATATCCAAGGACATAGCAATGATTTCTGGAATACCACCATCTCCGGCAACAGCTTTCAAGGTAAGTATTTACTTCATATTATGAGACATTTTATACTTTGCACTGCAAGAAAATAGAGACTGCACAAAAAATTATGACACTTTAAACCAGCTGGGCATGGAGGCTGGGGATGGAGGCCTGGGATTGAGACTGGGAATGGGGCTGGGGATAGAGGTGGGGGATGGAAGCTGGGGGTGGGGAGAGTATACATACAGGTATACAATGCTAGAATATACGAATATGAGTACACAATCACTACTAGTCTGCTGGTGCCACACACACACACACAAATTCAAACTGACTGCATTGTGCTTGCATACGTGACATACTGTACAGGTCTTACTTTCATATACATAACCGTATGCCTACATTGGACCTCCTCGGGCTTCACTAATTACTAACCATCCTGTGAGAATGATTCTTCGCAATGAGGCTGATATAAAGAGGACGTGTGGCAATGACAGAAGTGTTTTACTTTCTCTCTAGTTTCATTACTCATCGATGTAAAAGGGGAAGTTCTGACAGTCCTGTGATTAAAATTTGATACCTTAAAGAGGGTGAGCTTTGTATTATAAACAACACTTAGGTTAAAAAACCTTCAAATGCAGATCAGTTCACTTCTGTAAATTTATAATTCTTCAGAAATGAATCAGACCTTTTAAAGAGGATGGGGGATGGAGGGGTGGGGGGGTTGGGGCTTGCAAAGCTTTTGTGATACTGTATGTAGTACAGTCTTCCAAGCCTCCATTAAATATGACCTCCAGGGACTCCAAGCAATTTAGTAATGTTGGATAAAAGCATTTAAAATGACTATTATTATATTATGCATAAATGATGAAGCTATTATTAAGAAAAAAAAGGAAATGATGAAAGGTTGATGCTTTGTGTATATTTCTTTACCCTGCTCTTCATACAGTGCTTTTCAGGAAAGAGAATTTTGTTTAACATGCAAATCTCTTGCATTCTAGCCTTGTCAAATAGAAGATTTTCTACTTTCTGACTGTAATCAACTTTTAGACGACCACATCAACTGTCCAAAAAAAAGGTCAATCTAGCTGTTTAATTAAAGGTTTTCTTTAATTACAGCTTCCCAGCAATTATATAAACATTTACCGATTGGATTTTTTTTTTTTTGGACAAAGCACTACCCCTTTAAGGCTAACCGTTAGGATCCTGCTAATGGGAGTGATTTAAACAACCTAGGATGACATCTTTAACAATATTACATTATTCTCGGTGAGCTTCACTACTAAACTTCTATATCGTTTCACGCTTAACCTGGAATTAACCATTGAATGGATGACTCTGTATTTTAACAAGGAAGCAAATAGCACAGGTAAGAACAGCTGAGGGACAGCGTTATGTACATTTAAATATGTAATGGAAGCTTAAAGTGGGTTAACTTAAAATGGAGGGGGCTATTCCAAACAAGGGTTTGCCACCGGAAGCTGTTACAGCACACTGGCTTGTGACTATCCTTCAGTAAGTTCTAAAACTTACTGGTTGTAGGCATGTATACTAAATATGAAGGTCTGTACAAGTACTTATCCAAATATGTATCAAATCTAATATCGACAACATTGCTAATATTTGCACTGATACCATGGCTCAGAATTTTAGATCTAATTGACTGTGAATTTCACAAGTTTGCAAGTAACAAAAAAAGAAAAGGCACTTGCAATTTCTGGCAGTAGACATTAAAGGGGACACAAGCCAAACCATCATCTTTGACTTACATGTGGACCCTGTAATACACACTGTAACAGCAATGCCACTGTTAACACCTTGGATTCACACTAGGCCTCGAGGACACTGTAATACACACTGTTACAGTAATGCCACTGTTAACACCTGGGATTCAAGCTAGGCCTTGGGGACCCTGTAATACACACTGCAACAGTAATGCCAGTGCTGTTAACACCTGGGATTCAAACTAGGCCTCCCGGACCCTGTAATACACACTGCAACAGTAATGCCACTGTTAACACCTTGGATTCACACTAGGCCTCGCAGACACTGTTATACGCAATGTAACAGTAATGCCACTGTTAACACACTTTTCTCAGGCACACCACCAGTGTCGAAACCTGAGAAATTGTGTTGGATGATACATTGCTATGTTATTGACTATTTGATTTAGCTTCTATGAACTCAGCCTATACAAAATTATGTCGACAAGTGGCGGATTACAATCTAGTATCACACAGTGTATGTACAGAGATACAGTTGCTATCGTTTTCTGTGCTTTTAATATTATCGTGTTCTCGACAGAAAGTGATCAGCATATTCATGAAATTGATAGTTGTATATGAAGTCAAACTTGACTTAACTTCTAAACCATTCCAATCAGTTTTATAACCTATGGTTAGTTTTATAATGAATTCCATGACTTAGGAAGCTTCACTGTATGCTCATTTGCAACACTAACTGATGATTGCGGTTGATTGGCTCATCTTTCCAATGAATATTCAGAGATACATTGTAACAGATAAGATGTGTGATCTAATCTTTTTCATCCAAATTTGCATCCGCCTCTGAACGTCCTTACCTGACAGACAAGTGTGTAACCGCAAGCATATCATCCACTTCTTTTTTTCCCCCTTTGTTTTCTTTTTCTCAGTATTCAAACTAGCAACCGGTAGTATTTTTTTCAGTCCTCCAATCATAACTTCCAGGAAACCCATAACTTAGCATCAGAGGACTTCACTTTAATACATGTGATTACAAGGAATGGGAATGGATGCTTTACGTGGTAGTATTTACTCCTGCCTCTCACCTCTTCAAAAGAGAAGACAATGGCCCAAAAAGGCAACTACGTTCAGAAAAAGATGTCAGTCAACCCCAAATTTTCATGGTGAGTAAAAATTTTTGTTTTGCACTATATAACACAATATCCTTGGGCTGAAGCAGAGTCATGTCCAAACACAACACCATATGTTACTGATATCCTTTGTTTTAGATATTTCAATTTAATAGAACATGGTTACCTTAAATCCTGTATACCTTTAGCCCTTTAACTGTTGCTATCTCCTCCTCTTAGGCATAAACAAACCGCGATGAAACTTCAGGAAATTGAAAGGGAAACTTGCAAGAAACAGAGCATGCAAAATTTACATTACAGGATAAACCAGGATGAACCATAAACTATGAATATTTCATTTATTTTCCAATCTATGTTTGTTCCTTTCTCTCTCTCTCTCTGTCAACATCAAGGCAATACTGTTGAATTTTAATTTTTGGTTCAGGGAAAACTATGTGCTGATTGGGATGACCTATACAATATTTAATATACATTTACTGTGCCTGCAAGAAAAACCCCCAAAACAACCTCATATTAAATACAGCACAAACTCAAACACCCAGCAATGTATTCAATGCTTTATCTGCACTCACCGTATTGAAAGAACCCAGGAAGAAGCAGAGTTTTACGGAAAAATAAATTTTTCCCAATCTTCGGTGGAATAGGCTCAAAACCGACCTGTGAAATATAAAAGAATAGATAGATTAGAAGTGAACTGAACTGAAATTAGGAAAAAAATTGGCCATATGGTAAAACAACGTGTTATCATAACTAAGTTAATAGCCGTTTTGATCAAAATCTGGGATGAGTATAAAAAGCCAAACGGCACAAAACCTGCAGAATAAGGAGGAAAAACACTTGTGACAGAAAATTTCTTTGTTAAACTTCTGACTTTTAAGTTTCTTTCTTGGTCATTAAATTTAATGATTTAATTAGTCAATGAGGGTTTAGGCTAAGCCTAGGCCCCAACGATGTCGAAAACAAATGATACAACTTCTGGCACAGGTTTTGCTTATACTGAATCTTGCTTGAAAATTCTATATTTTAAGTCATCCAGTATGATGACATGTCATTCACTTAAGATCCAAATATTCCAAACAGTTCATAAAGAAAATATTTAACTATCCCTGTGTTATGCTGTGATGAAATAACATTACACAAATATGTTACTTGTTAATGTTACTGTCACTTAGGCCTTGCCTAGGGTAGCTTAGACCTAGCCTTGATCCCTAGTACTCGGATATGAAGTTTTGAGATATGGTAGTAACATTCGTATAGTTAGAACTAAGACTTAATATCCTTGCTAAATGACTAGGTTTTACATTGCTTATCGTGCTAGACAAATTCGCCTTCACTGTTTCAGCAGTCAAAATAACACTAGGTCTTACTTAGGCAACATACAGTACAATGTAACGTTTCGGTATCCTAACATACGATTATAAGATAGGGTACAGCCGTAAGCCTATCTCATGGTATCGGCCTAGCCTATCACTGCGATGATACTACGAAGCTCACCTGGATTAACGTTTTAACGTATCCCATAGGATGTGTAAATGTGGTGATAGCTACATTTACAGCCAGCTGCGTCCATGGATCTGGTGAAGTCGACATGATGTCTTTGAAATGATGGAATTTCTCCTACGAAATTGTAACGCAACTCCGTTCTTGTACTCTTGTATGCATGTGGAAATGAAGGACACACTATATGTGTGCAAATCGAAAGTTCATTGCTGCAGACAATCTGTGACGTAGGGGAAATCCCCACATATTGTGCGCGGCTACACATTAGTTCATGTTTGGATAGTTTTTGTGGTTTTGTGGTTTTCACAACGAAATACCCGAAATATCGATACAAATTTAAGAGATCAGTGCATTAATAAAATAATAACAATATTTCGAATCGACGTCAAATGGAGCATATTTGGGTTTGTAGACACCCAGTACACATACAAAGAACCAAGTTGCTGTTGATTGAGGGGCGGGTGAGTGGGGTTTAAGATGACAAATTTTTGAAGGAAAATACACAAAACCCTCTAAAATCTATCGCCTGCATAACCAGCAAGTCACTGGCGAAAAACGTTGAATGCATGGTCGGTAGCTTGTGGAAGAAATCGACGAACTCAGTGGCACTTCTGCTATGGGTAAGGGCAGGGGAGGGGAGGGGTGAGAATGAATTTTGTGAGACACTCGAATGGAGGGTGTTGATTATGGAGAATTCGCCATTCTCAAGTCGTGGTTATTCCACGGGGACAATTTATTTCTTAATTCAATTTTCTCTATGTGTGAGAATGATAATTCAGAGAAAATAAATTCGCAAGGAGAATATTTTTGAAACGTTTTAGCTACAAGGAAACCCAGATTTGGTCACAATATACTTTTGACCTTTTAGAGAATCACTGTGAGGGAGAACGGTGGCTAGAATTGGTATTTTTGAGGATCAAATATTATATTCTACGCGAGTATGCAAAATACTGCTCGAAAATACTTTGTAGGAAAATGACATTTTCCAAACATATTTAAGGTGGGGGAAGGTGGGGGTAAAATATATAGGATTAACCCACCCATCTCACCCCCCCCCCCCACTTTCCATGAATACCTCACTGCTTGGAATCAGAATTTGATCAAACTGAAAGTATCGATGTTGAACCAAAGTTAGTACCAAACAATTAAAAAACATTGTTTTCACGGTCAGCTTATATGTCTAAATCTACAGTGCCTTACCACTGTTCTTCAATTTACAGTATTTGCCAGAAAATGTGATATGTTATCAGCAAAGAAATTATCGCTCTCTCACGAGATAGTACATAGTGTGGAAAAGTAAACGAGAACAAGACGTTACGGTGTCCGCGAGTCACCGTGCTGAAAATTTCGCTCATATTTATAGCGGTATACCGCCACCATTGTACTGTTCACTAACCGTGAATTCGGCCTCCGAAAAATCACTCTTTTTTTTGAGAATTATTAGAATGTAGCATTGTACATTTGGTAACGCCATGAATTTGGTGGGACAATAAAATGATAAAGGAAGATTACAATTTGACGAAAACTTACACAATTTGTGCTCGACTTACCTCTCACAATTTTAAGGGTGAGAGTTCCGCCCATGAGCATATATATTAATATTTATCCTCGTTAAGTTAAGGTCAAGGGTCATCTGTAGGACATGCATCCTACATCACCTTGCGAGATTATACTACGTAGAACAATGCGATATCATGATGTAGGCCTACCCTACATATTCGAGCGAATAAATACAAAAAGCGAATACATTTGGTAGTGGGAACTTTCTCAATAAATGTAAATACTTAAATCAAAATAATTTAGAATAGGCTATTGATGTAATGTCTCAACTGGTTTTCTTGTTAAGGAATTTATTATATCCCCCTCTTCAACCCCTCCCTTCCCTCTCCTCCCCCTAGAGTCACTGACAATATGATAACTCTGTAAAATCTGTACTGGTATAATACGGCTTAAAACCATAACAATTTTTCTCCATTTGTAGAATATATGCCTTGGATCGCTTCATTAAAGTGGAAACAATGTAAGGAGGAAAGGGGGAGGAGGAGGAAGGGAGCCCGGGGTTGGGGCGGTGTGGGGTGCATGAGAGGAAGGGAGGGGGCAGGTGGTGTAAGGGAACCTTTATACTTTCTACTGGCATCTACGTCAAAGTTTCAATTAAACTAGTGCGAGGATTTACGCGTTCAATTACGTCCGGGCATGCGCAAACCCTTATTATGTTGATTACCGGTAACTCTGCACATCAGTGGCTTTTGAATAAACACATTAGAATTACGATATGTCACACAGTGTATCGGTACACTCGAAATTTTCAGTTTGTTGATTTTTATTGGGGCCGTAATTTTGTTGTTGTCCCCAGGCTTATTTCTTCTTTTATAGTTTCTACGCCAAGCACTTTATACACTTCACTATAGTTTGTTGTACAGCGTACTCCTATAGTCATGAAACTAAAATGAAATTAGAGCGCCAAACACTTTATACATCTAACTAGTTGTCGTACAACTTACTTCCCAGTAGTGATGAAAACGAAAATGAAATTAGAGCACCTTTTTAATTCAATAATGCTCGTTTGGTCGTGCTATCGTGTGATTCTATATGTTCATCAGTTGCAGCGGAAATATTTGTGTTGGTAATTTTATGTCATGCCTTGTGATTATGACTTGAAATGGAGTGCACTTAGGTTTAACAAAGTACAATGACTATATGACATACATGGGAGCAAAGATTGTTTTCTACAAACGAACAAAAATCCTCAACCAGGCAAATCCGTGTTTGATAACTTACACACGCGTACGAGCTTATAATGATAATGGAAGTACTGTGGCTTTATCCGTGTTCGAACCACGGCGTGTTTATACATCAACTCGTTATTTATTTAGGTGCTTGTGTACCGCGCGGGATGAGCTAAATTTGCTTACTTATGTTTTAATCCTTGTACAAAGGACATGTGGATAGGGACTCTTGACAAACATTTGTAGCAGCCTTCGTTTGGAACTGTTTTAGCTTCTTCGTATGGGACGCGGTTTTGTTCAACTGTATATAATGCTTTATAATATTCGATTGTAGTGCGGAAACATTTCTCTGTACCAGATCCACGGAGGGGACAGCGGTTATTGTAAATGTGTGAATACCTCCATCGGTGGAACAGAGCGTTCGAAAGTTTACTCGGAGAAGATCGCTAAATTATCGAGTTGTCTATACACACAATCTCTGGAATTAAGTCGTTTCTGCTGTAACTGTTGAGAATGTTCAGTGCCATGTGTGGGTTAACTTGATGGTAATAATATGAGTTCGCGATTCACACTGTTAACTTATTCGGAGTATCTATAACGACAATCGTTTGGTAAGTTGTGATTTGATGTTTTATTTTTACATAAATTGATATGTTTTCTTTTCTGGTTTATTCAAATCTGGGTCATTTAGCGAGGTTATTAACTATGGAGTAAAATTAAGATTGCTTCTTGAATAAAGGCTCAATGTTTCTATATGTTTAGTTTCATCCTACTACCGTTGTACAAGGAGAGGGGAATGGAGGGGGGGGGGAGCTTGTATGTATTATATATTTTGGAAATAACAGCTTTATACATTTCAATACAGAAATGATATTTGTAAGAGTGATATGGACAAGTCGATAATGTTATAGATTGTTAATTCCGAGTCTTTACCAGCATTTAGACTCGATTGTGTCATGTACAGACTTGTATATATAGTGTGCATGGGTACAATGCATAACATACAAGTATAGGTCTACAATGCCCGCCGAGTACCAGTAAAAATCCCCAGGTACGAGTACATGAGACTTGCTATTTCCGAGTACAAGTTCAAAAGATAAAATCCCGACGATACCATTGCGAGTACGCTTGTACGGGAAAACGTACCTGAGTACCGAGTTTTGCGAGTATACAGAAAAATATACTCGAGTACCGAGTTTAGCGAGTACAGATAAATGTACTCGAGTATGAGTACGATTACGAGTACTCTAGTACTACAAATCTGCTAACGTCATCAGTGATGACGTCATCCAGCATGTGCCTATACATGTGCTCAATAGATCAATGAGAATGAACAAATAAAACACAATAAATTAAAATAAAAAATAAAGATATTAATTTATGTAAAACAAACAATGCATGTAAAGTATTATGAAATGTTTCTGACCCATTTTTGAATCGTGGGTAAGAACACGTAGGGTTTCATTAGGGCTCAAATCACATGTTTCGGGGGTGTTGGGTTGTTTTCACACACCCACAAAAAACATTGCCCCCATAGAATTAGCACAAGTACTCGGTGCTTTTTGTCGGCTGGACTCAGGAAGATTGTTGATAATGGCTCGACTCGAGCTTAACATGAAAATCTCTTGATACCAGTCTGCTTCTGCTGCCCCTTTTCCATTACCCTACCCTAACCCTCCTATTACACCCCTCCCCCACCCTAGGATGCTGACTCAGCTGTTATCAATTGGTCACTGCTTTTTAACCAATACCAGTATAGTCACAACCAAGATTTTTCTTAACTATTCATTGGCCTTCATTAGTGTGACAGTGTGTAACTTACACACACACATTAACTAGTACGCGTCCCTCCGTGATCAGATTAAACAGTGTGTGTATTGCAGTATAATGAAATCATACAGTATGTTTCCTTGTCTTTACTCCGGTATAGAGAGATAACTGACTAACGGAAACAGTAAATCATGTAAAACAAACAACTGAGAACCCTTATTAAATTTTATATCACATAAAAGTAAAGTGAGTCCAAGGAAATATTAAAGGGACATATCCTATATCCACATCAGCAAATGTAAACTGCACGTATCATACAATGTTTGATATAGATATCATAATTTAATGTATACATATATATATATATATGTATACATACATACAAGAAATATGGTCACACCGTCTTTTGCGCCCAGGTGTCCGACGATCGTCACACAGGCATGAAACTCGAGGAACAACATGCTGTAAGTTACCATATACGTATACTATATTATGTACTCTACTATGTATTGAGCGCTTTGCACCAGGAAGTGAACGACTGAATCTTTGCATGTATATATATATATATATATATATAAACTCATAGTGAAGTGCGTTAACTTGAATGCAACGTAACCATGGTAATAAAATGACCGACTACGAAGTATAACAAAACTGAAACAGAATGTAGAAATTGTATCCCCCTCCCCCCCCCCCCCCTCGATTGTAAAGATGCCTTTACCATCAAGTGAATTTTCACAGCCAAGGAAAACAGAAGAATACCGCTGTTGATTCAGTTTCATGTATCACGTTCAAGTGTGGTATAGGAGGTATCAAAAATACATATATTCTGTATTCTGAGGACAAAACTTGTGCATATATACTTCAAAATCGAAGAAAGCATACTCCAAAATTAAAATCAAATTGTTTATTTGTTCACGCACTAAAAATTCAAAGATTGAATTTACTCCTCATTTTTTGTTTTTAACTCCTAAAAGAGATTTGCTATTATATATAATGCTGATAAATTATACCGTGTTATTGAAAGTTAGCAATTCAATTAAACGAAACCTTACCGTATATAAACTACCGATTTTTGTCCCTTTTTGCCCTTTGTTTGAAGTTTAAAGATGTTATTCATATTATTAACAACTAATGCATTTGTTTATGCAATTGCTGTTTTAAAACAAAGTTTCTCTTTTAAAATGATATATAACTATACGGTACCCCTTTAATGAACAGATCTGAAAGTGATACCTTACTCGTGATAAAAAAAAAACATGTTTTTTCCTTGTTCGATAAAGTGATTGTTTCATTTGTAAACTCTATCGGGTAACAAAAGCCTTTGATTAATTATGAAGCGCATCTGTTCTCTTGAAACAACTAAGAGTTAACGAATTAAAAATGTTACAACAACAACAAAGCAACAGAAAAAATAGGATAATACACAAGAATATTTTTTTTACAGTCAAACTGATTTTCTGATAATTTTGGAGGGAGTCTGTTTTACGGTGATACTTTATCCATGCACATATGATAATGGATTACATAGAGAGGGTTTGTCTATAGGCCTAGCTATATATATATATATATATATATATATATATATATATATATATAATTATATATATATATATATATATATATATATATAGTAAATGTGTAGTGAGTCGTACGGTGTAACCATGGAAACCAAAATGGCGGACTTGGCGTAATTAAACGACCTGGAGGATGTAAACAAAGTGCAATTGAGTGTATATGAAAGCACTTTGATAAGATGATTAATCACCCGTTGCTAATATTACCAATGTATTATCTTCTTATAGAACAAAAATAACTTGATGTTTCAACGGGCTCGGGAAGAGATACATGGATGGGGGAGGGGGATTCTGTATCAAAGCCCCATCTGACAAACAAATTATTGTCTCATTGTACTTTATGTATTTTGCCATAAATGTAGGTTTCCACGTTCAAATGACCTTTCACATATATAACATATTTTATATGTATTCACTATTAACCGTCACAGTGATTGCACAATTTACTCTAACAGGATCATCAAAAGATTCGTGAAAGTGCATCAACTAACATCTTGTCTAATTTCTAACGTTTTTATTACAATCCATCAAGCCTGGAGGCTAAAATAGCGAAGTTGAAAAGAAAAGAAGGCTATTAATGCTTTTCATTTCAGAACGGACCATTAATTGTCTATTCGATAGAAATCACTTCACTTAGTCCCATCAGTCTAAATTCTCTAATGCTTTAAGTGTGTCTCCCACTTAATGCAATCGCAGCTTTCTTTACTAATGTATGCACTGCAACACTGATTGTTGCGTACGTTATATAACGCTTCTGTTTTTTTGTTTTTTGTTTCTTTTTTTGTGGGAGGGGGGGGGGGGTTGACTCTCTCAAATGTTAATTATTTACAAGGGGAAAAGGGAATGAAAGGAAGCTTTCCCTGTGGAACTTATACTTGTTTCTTTTTTTAAACTATGTTATTTAATGAGGATATCTGTAATGTATATGATAACACAATTTGAACCGTGCAACAACAAACGCGTGTAGATATCTGCCTACGATATGCATTTGATATATCAATTAAAAAAAGGAGGAAATTTGAAATGTAAGGAAGAAAGTGATTAAATTGTATTGTTTGCAACACAAAAAAAAAATGAATTTGATAAGTCAAAGGTTCGAAACCCATGAATCTACTCAATAATTATTTTCTCTTGTTCCTCCCATAACATTACTGGTATCTCTCCCTCTCCCCATCCGGCGATTCCATTTCCCACTTGTCTATTTCCCCCTTGTCTCTCTCCTCGTGTCCCTTCTCCCCTCTTATCCCTTACTCCCGTCTCCTCCCCGGCCTCTTTCCCGGCCACCTCCCCTTCCCTCTCTCCCTCTCCTCCTCTCTCCCCCTTTCCTCTTTAATTCCCGTCCCCTCCTTTTCAAAGTTCCCCTCTCCGCGGCCTTATAAATTTCCCCTCTCCATCCTGTAAAGCCCCCCTATTGCCCGAAGCCGGTCACATCATCACGATTATACTAAAGAAGTTTGAAACAGGGTAAGTCCAACTTACGGTGCCATATTGAACTAAATTGTTTTGTATTTCCATATACCTTGTCCCTCTCCTCGTGTCCCTTCCCCCATATTGTCCCCTTCCTCGTCTCCCCCTCGGCCACCTCCCCTTCCCTCTCTCCCTCTCTCCCCCTTTCCTCTTTAATTCCCTTCCCCTCCTCTTCAAAGTTCACCTCTCCGCGTGGCCTTATAAATTTCCCCTCTCCACCCTGTAAAGTCCCCCTATTGCCCGAAGCCGGTCACATCATCACGATTATATACTAAAGAAGTTTGAAACAGGGTAAGTCCAACTGACGATGCCATATTGAACTAAACTGTTTTGTATTTCCATATATAGACATACCCAATTCCCTATCTAGGTTAGGGCACTTCTAAACAAACCTTCCCGTTTGGCCCCTCATGTTAACTTACTCTCTCTTTTTTCTCGGTTATTCTTTATCTTCCCGCTCTGACAAGACAAGTGTAATCTAACCATGTATGCCTTTTAAATAAAGTATTATCCAGTCGTGCCGCCGATAACGTTTTTTTTTCTTAGGGATCTATCTTTGTTATCTTTTGCTTATTTGAAGACGTACATATGTGAGATAAAAGTATGGGGCCTTGAGATTATGTTATTTTGAAAGATTAGGTACGAGTTCACTTGATACTGATATGCTGATTATAGGCCTGTACATATGAGATGTTATATATCATCCGTACATTTTTAATCAAAGCCTCCTGAAGTCTCGAGTTTCATTTTCCTCCCCCTTTTTCAGGTACTGCTTTTAGTTTTTTAGTTTTTTTTCTTTGCCTTTTCATTTCTTTTCTGATTAACCTTAAGCAGCAGATAAGGTGATACGTCGTTATGCATATAACTTCCAAACCTTGTGCAAGTCATAGTGACGTAACCGAAGGAATTTCAGGCTTTCATTGTAACAAAAGTAGGGGTTTCTTCCCCCCATGTTTCGTATATGGCAAGCCATGTGGGACAAACACTGCATAACATATCCGCGTATTAATTCGAATATATACGCGTATTAATTCGAATATATACGCGTATTAATTCGAATATACATGTGTTGTAGCCTACATGTGTAAAGTTTCGCTTTTTGAAGCGATCTCGCGAGCCCGCCAAAACATTTATCGTTGGTATATGTACACAGCAAGAGCGGAAATGTTTTTTCGTGTATATTCTAATTAATCCGTGCATATATTGGATTTAATCCCCATATGTATTTTATTTAATACGAGTATCTATTCGAATTAATACGTGTATATATTCGAATTAATACGTGTATATATTCGAATTAATACGCGGATATATTTAAGCCATATGATTGGC